>NW_014581644.1:1519-11655 GCF_000485595.1 Priapulus caudatus
TGTGTGTGTGTGTGTGTGTGTGTGTGTTTGCGTGGCGTTGGTCGTGAGTAAGCGTTTCATGATCGGCGGGAAAAGATTTGCCAGACTTAAAAAGTTTCATGGAGGGCGGTCGCGTTTACGTGTGTATATATATATATATATATATATACATATATAATATATATACATATATACATATATACATATATATATATATATATTTATTTGCGACCTACAATTAAGAACAAATCAAAGCACTAAACACTATTTTAATTTAAGACTCGTGAAGTTCGCAATTTTGTTATCAGACTTCAAACTTCATATTCATAGCTAATTATCATACTTCAAACTTCATATTCATAGTTAATTATCAGACTTCAAACTTCATATTCAAAGCTTGTTATCAGACTTCAAACTTCATATTCATAGCTAATTATCAGACTTTAAACTTAATATACATAGCTAATTATCAACTTCAAACTTCATATACATAGCTAATTTATTATTAGCAGATTTCAAACTACATATTCATAGCTTATAAAAATATCACTTCAAACTTCATATCGCTTATCATTAGAATTTATTTTCCTCTAAACTTCACTTCCAACTTATTATTAGAATTAATTTTAAAAGAAAATATATTTAGATGAGAAATTTTCATTAGCTGCCGCTATGGTTACGCTTCATTTATAAGTTTTTGCGTTAAGATTGTTCGCATGTATATTTTGTAAAACCATTTTTATGGTCACCGATTAAACTTATACGATGAAATTATTCGCATTTTATGTATATAATCACACAATTGCTATGAATATGAAGTTTGAAGTCTGATAATTAGCTATGAATATGAAGTTTGAAGTCTGATAACAAGCTATGAATATGAAGTTTGAAGTCTGATAACAAGCTATGAATATGAAGTTTGAAATCTGATAATTAGCTATGAATATGAAGTTTGAAGTCTGATAATTAGCTATGAATATGAAGTTTGAAGTCTGATAATGAGCTATGAATATGAAGTTTGAAGTCTGATAATCAGCTATGAATATTAAGTTTGAAGTCTGATAATTAGCTATGAATATTAAGTTTAAAGTCTGATAATTAGCTATGAATATGAAGTTTGAAGTTTGATAACAAGCTTTGAATATTAAGTTTGAAGTCTGATAACAAGCTATGAATATACAAGCGAGAAAGGGAAGAGAGGAGAGAGAGGGGGTAGGGAGAGAGAGAGAGAGCGCACATTCTTACAGCACATTTAGAGTATGGCTTCTTTCTGCGGGTTTCCTTCTATGCAGTCTCCGTGTGCCGTCTTCCTTCGGTTTGCGATCCATCTGTTGCGATGCGACCATCTTGCTCTCTGCCCCTCTGTCTCTCTCGCGCGCACTCTCTTCCTCTCGCTCTCTAGCTCTCATTTTTCTTGCGCTCGCTCTCTCTCTCTCGCTCTCTGTCGTTCTCGCTCTCTCTCTCTCTNTTTACCTGGATTTATTTAATTTACCTGCGTTTATTAGATAAATCCAGGTTTTACATGCGTTTACCTGGATTTATTTAATTTACCTGCGTTTACCTGGATTTATCTAATTTACCTGCGTTTACCTGGATTTATCTAATTTACCTGGATTTATTTAATTTACCTGCGTTTACCTGGATTTATCCTATTTACCTGCGTTTACCTGGATTTATCCTATTTACCTGGATGTGCCTGCGTTCGTCTGTCTCTAACTGCATTCACCTGGACTTACCTGTGTTTTAATGAAGTTATACCTGTGTTTACCTGTGTTCACCTTGTTTACTTCGATTTACGTTTTGCACCGTGGCTCGACGTTAGCTGTTGTTGTTCTTGTTTACCAGCGGTCACCTAGGCAACAGATGCGACTCACGGCAACCGCGTAACCTGTCTGCCATCACCGTTGCCTAGGCGACCAGGAATAAACAAATTGCACCACAGGCATAAAACGACAGCGGCGATGGTCACCTAGAGCCAAATTCTGGTCCTGAAACAATCGCCGGGTCGCCCCCGGCAACAGTGGTCGGCGTTGCCGCGGCGACCGATGGCGCGTCGTTGGCTCGGAGGCCGCCTAGTGGCGCTGTGCCTGTTAGCGAGCGTCGGCGTCAGTGGCGCCCTCAACCTGACGGAGTTTAGTGGCTGGTTTTGCGGTAAGCTGGTCTGCCGCCAGGGCGGCGCTCCGATCGGTGCCGGATCGGAGGTGTGAGAGTGAAGACTGGGTGTGTGAGGCGTGTGTGCGTGTGTGCGTGTGCGTGCGTGCGCGCGTGCGTGCGTGCGTGTGCGCGTGCGTGCGTGTGTGTGTGTGTCGTGAAGTCACATCTATATCTAAGACTTGCTTTCAGTAGTGCATGTAATGTGAGATGTGAAAGCAGGAGAGTCGAGGGTAGGATGTGCATACGTCTACAGACCCTCCACACACACACACANACCTGGATTTATTTAATTTACCTGCGTTTACCTGGATTTATCTAATTTACCTGCGTTTACCTGGATTTATCCTATTTACCTGGATGTGCCTGCGTTCGTCTGTCTCTAACTGAATTCACCTGGACTTAGCTGTGTTTTAATGAAGTTATACCTGTGTTTACCTGTGTTTACCTGTGTTTACCTTGTTTACTTCGATTTACGTTATGCACTGTGGCTCGACGTTAGCTGTTGTTGTTCTTGTTTACCAGCGGTCACCTAGGCAACAGATGCGACTCACGGCAACCGCGTAACCTGTCTGCCATCACCGTTGCCTAGGCGACCAGGAATAAACAAATTGCTCCACAGGCATAAAACGACAGCGGCGATGGTCACCTAGAGCCAAATTCTGGTCCTGAAACAATCGCCGGGTCGCCCCCGGCAACAGTGGTCGGCGTTGCCGCGGCGACCGATGGCGCGTCGTTGGCTCGGCGGCCGCCTAGTGGCGCTGTGCCTGTTAGCGAGCGTCGGCGTCAGTGGCGCCCTCAACCTGACGGAGTTTAGTGGCTGGTTTTGCGGTAAGCTGGTCTGCCGCCAGGGCGGCGCTCCGATCGGTGCCGGATCGGAGGTGTGAGAGTGAAGACTGGGTGTGTGAGGCGTGCGCGCGTGTGCGAGGTGTGTGTGTGAGTGCGCGTGTGCGTGCGTGCGTGCGTGTGTGCCTGCGTGTGTGCGCGTGCGTGCGTGCGTGTGTGTGTCGTGAAGTCACATCTATATCTAAGACTTGCTTTCAGTAGTGCATGTAATGTGAGATGTGAAAGCAGGAGAGTGGAGGGTAGGATGTGCATACGTCTACAGACCCTCCACACACCACACACAACCTACTTACGTCATTACCTTTGCAGGAAGTGCGTGGTAATGTGAAAGCAGGAGAGTGGTGGGTAGGATTGTGGCATAGCGTCTACAGACCCTCACACAACACACACTTGACGTACTTTGTCTGGCTTTCAAGGAGATGCATAGCTATGAGATGTGTGTGGAGCAAATAAGGCTCGTGTGTATTCCTAGCGTGCTGTCAAATTCCATATCCCTGACTTGTTTAGTAGTGGTTGTAATGTGGCAGAAGAAAGTGGTAGGGTAGGTTTGTGGCATAGCATCTAACCCACCTCCTGCTATTTACCGTGCCTTGTCTGACTTCAGGAGTATGGGCATACTATGAGATGTGTGTGTGTGTGAGAGAGAGAGAGGCTGTGTGTGTCTGGCGTTCAGAGAGTATGCCATACTATGAGATGTTGTGTTGTGTGTGAGAGAGAGAAAGCTGTGTGTGTCTGGCTTTCAGGAGAATGCTCTATGAGATAGTTGGTGTGTGAGAGAGAGAGAAGAAGCTGGTGTGTGTCTGGCTTTCAGGAGATAGCATACTATGTAGATGTGTGTCGTGAGAACGGAGAAGGCTGATGTGGTGTCTGCTCTCAGGAGTATGCTGAAATATGAGATGTGTGTGAGAGAGAGAAGAAAGGCTGTGTGTGATCTGGCTTTAGGAGTATGCAATAAACTATGAGAATGTGTGAGAGAGAGAGAAGGCTGTGTGTGTCTGGCTTTCAGGAGTATGCATACTATGAGATGTGTGTGTGTGTGAGAGAGAGAGAAGGCTTGTGTGTGTCTGGCTTCAGGAGAATGCATACTATGAGATGTGTGTGAGAGACGAGAGAGAGAGAGAGTAGGAGAGAGAGAGAGAGAGAGAGAAGGCTGTGTGTGTCTGGCTTTCAGGAGTATGCTGACTATGAGATGTGTGTGTGTAGAGAGAGACAGAAGGCTGTGTGTGTCTGGCTTTGTTCAGGCGAAGTATGCATACTATGAGATTGTGTGTGAGAGGAGAGAAGAAGGGCGTGTGTGTCTGGCTTTCAGGAGTATCGGCATACTATAGGAGATGTTGTGCAGAGAAGAGAGAAGGCTGTGTAATGTCTGCTTTCAGGAGTATGCATAGCATATGAGATGTGTGTGAGAAGAGAGAGAGAGAGAGAAGGCTGTGTGGTGGTCTGGCTTCAGAGATATGCATACTAGCATATGTGTAAGGTGTGTTTGAGAGAGAGAGAGAAGGCTGGTGTGTGTCTGGCTTGCAGAAGAGTATGGCATAGAATATGAGATGTGTTGTGAAGAGAGAGAGAGAGAAGGCCTGTGTGTGTCTGGCTTTCAGGAGTATGCATAGCTATAGAGATGTGTGTGTGAGAGAAAGAGAGAGAGACGAGGGAGAGTAGAGAGAGAGAAGGCTAGTGTGGTCTGCTTTCAGGAGTAATGCATATATGAGATGTGTGTGATGTGAGAAGAGAGAGGAAGGCTGTGTGGTCTGGCTTTCACGGAGTAATGCATACTATGAGATGTGTTGTGTGAGAGGAGGAGAGAGAAGCTGTGTGTGGTCTGGCTTTCAAGGAGTATGCATACTATGAGAGGTGTGTGTGAGAGAGAGAAGAGCTGTGTGTTCTGGCTTTCAGAGTATGATACTATGAGATGTGTGTGTGAGAGAAGAGAGAGAAGGCTGTGTGTGTCTGGCTATTCAGAGTATGCATACTATGAAGATGTGTGTGTGAGAGAGAGAGAGAAGGCTGTGTGTGTCATGTTTTCAGAGTATGCATACTATGAGATGTGTGTGTGAGAGAGAAGAGAGAGAAAAGGCTGTGTGTGTCGTGGCTATCAAGGAGTTATGCTGACTCATGAGATTGTGTGTGAGAGAGAGAGAGAGAAGGCTGTGTGTGTCTGGCTTCAAGGAGTAATCATATTAGCATACTATGAGATTGTGTGTGACGAGAGACGAGAGAGAAGGCTGGTTATGTCTGGCTTTCAGGAGTATGCATACTATGAGATGTGTGTGGTGTGAGGAGAGAGAGAGAGAGAAGAGAGAGAGAGAGAGAAGGCGGTGTGTGTCAGGCTTTCAGAGTGCCTCTGCTGGCATCTGTCACGGCTTGCCAGTGTGTTGGGCTCGCGTTCGCGTCATTTGTTGGTTTTGCGATTATTGTTGTGTGTGTGTTTACAGGTTGTCTGCAGCAGTTTTGTGCGCCAGTGAGACTGCTAATACACTAATATATTAGATGTCAAATTATATATATATAGTATATATAATTTATGAGTTATATATGGTTACATCATATAATATACTATAATATATATCATTTATATATATATACTACATAGTATCATAGTATACCCTGATATATATGTATAGTATAATATATATGTATAATTATATAGGTTATACTATAGGGGATATTATCAATATATAGTATATTATAGCTATAGGTATAATGTATATGATATATATTATATATAGTATCTATTATGTATATATTAGTATATACTATATAGTATATAGTTGCATATATATAGTATATATATATATATATATAATTGACATTAATGCTGATGTCAGTGCCCCCTGGTGTCTGTGTCCCCCTGGTGTCAGTGTCCCCCTGGTGTCCGTCTACGGGGCGCCCCCTGGTGTCGGGGCCGCGTAGTTAACGAGCGTTGCCGTGTGTTGACAGAGTCGTGTTCGCGCCGCTCGACGCCGAAGCCGCGTCCGCCCGAGGCGACCGTGCGTCCGAACATCACCGCGCACACGCAGGAGTGCAAGGAGCCGTACAACAGCAACTTCTGCCTGAACGGCGGCAGCTGCTTCTCCATACAGATCGGCAATAGTCCGATATCGATAAACTGCGTGTAAGTAGGGCACGCGCGGGCGGGCGGGCGGCGCCCCCTGGCTGCCGCCGCCGCCGCCGCCGCACGCATGTTTAGTAGGCGCGCTGGCGGTGGCGCCCCCTGGCTGCCGCCGTCGCCGCCGCCGCACGCATGTTTAGTAGGCACGCGGGCGGTGGCGCCCCCTGGCTGCCGCCGCCGCCGCACGCATGTTTAGTAGGCGCGCGGGCGGCGGCGCCCCCTGGATGCTGCCGCACGCATGTTTGCACGTACGTCCGAACGCCCCGCCCGGATGCACGCATGTTTCCGACGCCGGGCCGCGGCGCTGTCGCGTCCCCCAGGGGGAGCCACGGGCGCGGACTCCGCGGTGGCTCCCCCGGTGGCGAGCGGCGGCGGCGGCGTGTTCGCACGTTTATCCTTTTCTCGTGTCGTTTCTCTTTCTCTATCTATCTCTTTTTGTTTGTTTTTTCTCGCTCGCTCTCTCGGTGTTCGGTTGGGCACACACACACACCACACACATGCACACACGTGGTGTAGCGTGCAACATTGGCCCGTGCCCTGAGGTGTACGACCTTTACTACTGCATGAATGGAGGCACGTGTTTCACTGTCACCCTGCAAGGATCCACTAGCTATAACTGCGAGTAAGTGATAGATCGCGCGAGCACGTTCTCTTGTTCGCGGGTCGTTTCCGTCCGCCGGTAGGGGGCGGTAGCGCGCGCGAAAAAAAACCCCGCCGCGGGCGCACGTTCCCTTGTTCGCGGGTAGTTGCCGTCGGCCGGTAGAGGGCGCTGGTCACCGGTGGGACGTAAAGATGGCCGGTTGTTTTTATTACGCGTGCGTTCGCGTGGCGTGGTAGGACTGTCAGATGCCGGTGTGAAGTGACCGGTGGGTGCCCGCGACCGGGTCAGTCGGAAAACCTAGAAATCCAAACATTTTAAAATTGCCAGCCATTTTAAAATTATCTGCTATTTAAAAATTACCTGCCATTTTAAAATTATCTGGTGTTTAAAAATTACCTGCCATTTTAAAATTATCTGGTATTTAAAAATAACCTGCCATTATAAAATTACCTCGCATTGCAAAATTACCTGCCATTTTTAAATGGCATTTTCGATGCCTGGGCGTATAACAGGCTTGGAAACTAGACTATGCTCATGGAAAGTGTTTGCTACTGGGCTCAAAATAGGTTAACCTCTTCAGCTGTTATTTCATACCCTACCCGTGCAGCAATCGTTTTATTAGTCAGCTGTATGTATGCGACTCTCTGTATATATATATATATTATATATATATATATATATATATGCTCGTGCGTGCGCTGCTGTGGAGTGCGTGGCTCGCGCTGCGTGCGGTCGCGTGGCTGGGCGTGCGGTGCGTGCTGGCTGCGTTGCGTGCGTGCGTGTGTAGGGCTGCTACAGTATTCCCGCCCTCTATATGCTGCATGAGTTTAGCAGAGCATGAGTAGCCAGACGAGAAACTGGGTTTCTGGGCGTGTGAATCGGGTAATCTTGTTATATTATATCATAACTGGTGGTGTGGCCACGAGCGTCTCTATATATATCTATATATATACTATATATATATATATATATATATATATGTCTTTTGTTCTACATTCATTTGTTTGTTTCTTTACTTTATATGTCATTTGCACATTCCATCGTGATCGGCCCATTGTGACGTATAGAGATAGTACGAATAGCAGACGAAATGCGCGATACACGAATTGATTTGCGTATCAGTAACAATCAGATCGCATTTGATTGATTTATGCTCGACTATATTAATTAATTATAAATCTAATAATAATAAAATAATAAGAATAATAAGAACAAGAATAAATCGTGGTGTTTTGAGGGTCGTTGTTTCAAGGAATCTGAGCAAAAGAATTGTCCAGATCATCCATTTAGACTTCCCTTCTGCGAATTATCTCATCTTAGCGTGTCATCATTCTAATGTTAGTGTGTGAAGGGGATGAAAAGTCGGCCAGAGTAAGCGGAATTACGATCAGTAACATCTTATGTAGGTTTAACGCTACCTCTAATGGGTTCTTAACCTGTTGTCCATGGACCCATTTGGCAGCGGGTAGAAATAAGGAGAAATAAAGGAGATGCGTCCACTTAAATTTTGAAACTTGTTCCTCTAAACAGTTATGCCCGGCGTGCAAGCGTAAGAAAACATATTTTACATTTGTGATTGAAAATGGATTTAATTATTAAACCTACATTACAATGAATGGGTATTCAAACGATACAGTAATTGTTTAATCTCACTTTAAAGACATTGAACGTGCGCAAACTTCAAGGAAATTTACCGTAAAATGGGGTACCAAAATATCAATGATCCGTTTGGCACACTGACTTTTGACAAATCGTGATTGGTCCTCCTGATTGATTGATGGCCCGGCACCATCGGACCATCGCTTATCTCGACCCCTGCATTTGGGGTCGTGATGGGCTTCAGGGGTCCGTTGATGGCTTTCAGGAGGGGTCCGTGGATGCGGCTTCAGGGGCGGTCCGTGGATGGGTTCAGGGGCGTCCCGTGCGATGGGCTTCAGGGGGTTCGTGGATGGGCTTCAAGGCGCGTCCTGTGGATGGCTTCAAGGCGTCGTGGATTGCGCTCCTTCAGGCGGTTCCTGTGGATGGGCTTCTAGGGGTCCCGTTGATAGGCTTCAGCGGCGAGTCCGTGATTGGCTTTTCAGGGGCGGGTCCGTGGATTGGCCTTCCAGTGGGTCTGTGGCGCATTGGCCTCAGCGGGCGTTCCGTGCATGCGGCCTTCAGGGGGTCGTGGATGGCTTCAGGGGGTCCGTGGATGGGCTTCAGGGGGTCCGTGGATGGGCTTCAGGGGGTCCGTGGATTGGCTTCAGGGGGTCCGTGGATGGGCTTCAGGGGGTCCGTGGATGGGCTTCAGGGGGTCCGTGGATGGGCTTCAGGGGGTCCGTGGATTGGCTTCAGGGGGTCCGTGGATTGGCTTCAGGGGGTCCGTGAAGTTAACCAGACACATGGACATTATGTTTATGTGCTTATGTGCATTTTTCTGGAGAGGAGTCCTTAGCTTTCACAAGATTCTTAAAGGGGTCCATAACTCAAAAATTCACATCAGAATTTCTAACACTACAGCTGCGTGGTAAAATTATTGAAGACATTGTGTAAATTAGCGGTAACTTAAGAGTGTGGTATGATATTTGACGCGTTGAAATTTAACTGAGTGTATAATTAATAACTGCGGGAGAAGTTAACAATTAATTAATAATTAATTAATTAATAACTGAGGGAGATCGTGAGGTTGTGTTATATGGTAAATAGCAATGCATTCGGAGTGTAAAGCGTAGTACACGTGAGAGCGAACAATACGTGGCCAATTGCATCTTTCACGCATCTGTAGGATATCACCCTTTAGTTTTTTTTCTGTAGCTAGCTTACTAATTTACTGATGATTTTTTTTACTAGTTTACCTGTTTTCGGTGGTTATTGTGCTGAATTTACACATGCCGTGTCCTGGTTTTTGTTGTTTAAATTTGATTTGGATTTTTGTTATCATTGTTTTTGCTAATTATTTTTCTTTTGTGCTATTTTAATGGATTTTGGTTTCAGTGGATTAACTTTATTAATTAACGGTTATTCATTCCATACTGAAATATAATTGAGGTAGTGTTTATACTAATCTCTACCCCCCCCTCTTCCTCCCTCCTCTCTCTCCCTCTCTATGCTTTCTTGCTCCCTCTTCTCTCTCTCTCCCTCTCCTCTCTCTCCCCTTTCTCTTCCTCCACTTTCTCCTTCCCCTTTCTCTCTCCCACTCTCGCTCCCTATTTCCTCTCTCTCTCCCTCCTTCCCCTCTCTCTGCCTCTCTCTCTCTCTCTCCCCCTCCTCTCTCTCTCCCCCTCCTCTCTCCCCCTCCTCTCTCTCTCTCTCTCTCTCTTGATGATGAAGGCTGATTATGATGTTGTTATTGTTGTACTACTACAGTTCGCAGTGCACAGAGCAGAGTGGAGGTGGCAGGCCTGGCTGGAGGCGTCGTCTTCATCATCCTCGTCGTCGTCTGCTTGTCTGTGGGAGTTGTCATATACGTCA
>NW_014581644.1:12201-13096 GCF_000485595.1 Priapulus caudatus
CTCTCTCTCTCTCTCTCTCTCTCTCGTTTTTCTCTCTCTCTCTCTCTCTCTCTCTCTCTCTCTCTCCTCCCTCCTCTCTCTCTCTCTCTCTCTCTCCCCCTCCCTCTCTCCCCTCCCTCTCTCTCTCTCTCTCTCTCTTGATGATGAAGGCTGATTATGATGTTGTTATTGTTGTACTACTACAGTTCGCAGTGCACAGAGCAGAGTGGAGGTGGCAGGCCTGGCTGGAGGCGTCGTCTTCATCATCCTCGTCGTCGTCTGCTTGTCTGTGGGAGTTGTCATATACGTCAGGTACGTGATGCACGCACGCACACGCACGCACGCACACGCACGTACATACGTGCACGCAGCCGCACACGCACGCACGCGCACGCACGCACGCACAC
Source organism: Priapulus caudatus (assembly GCF_000485595.1). Taxonomy (NCBI): domain Eukaryota; kingdom Metazoa; phylum Priapulida; class Priapulimorpha; order Priapulimorphida; family Priapulidae; genus Priapulus; species Priapulus caudatus. The sequence continues at coordinate 12,588 of NW_014581644.1, forward strand.
GCACGCACGTACACGCACGCACGCACACACGCGTACGCACACGTACGCACGTACACGCACGCACGCACGCACCCGCACGCACGTACATGCACGAACACGCACACACGTGCGCGCACGCACACGCACGTACATACACACGCACGCACACGCACGTACATGCACACGCACGCACACGAACACGCACACGCACGCACACGCACGTACATGCACACGCACGCACACGCACGAACACGCACACACGCGTACGCACGCGCACACGTGCACGCACACGCACACGCACGCACGCACGCACACGCACGTACATGCACACGCACGCACGCGCACGAACACGCACACACGCGTAGGCACGCGCACACGTGCACGTACAGGCTCACACGCACACACACGAACGTACGCGCACACCCATTCACTCATGCTCGCACATGCATGCGCACACGCACACATGCACACACACACACGCGCGCGTGTGCGCACATGCACACACACACACATGCACACGCACGCACGCA
>NW_014581645.1:0-367 GCF_000485595.1 Priapulus caudatus
CTGGTTTCATGCCGTAATATGTGTCGGCTGTAGCAATTGGCTTGCCATGCCACAATACCGCTACCAACTCATCGTACGCGACGTCTAAATCCGTATTACTGTACATCTCCCTCGGGACTGTAGCGTTAGGTATGAGCTGGATATCCCGTCCAGCCTTCTGAATTGCTGGTAACGCGTAATAGTCCGCCCACATATTGGGGACTCCCGTGGAGATCACTCCCACGGCGTCAAGTGGCGAAATGATTTCCTCATCGGATTCATGATGATAAAACGAAGGGAGTGAAAAATATTTCGACTCGCCTTTACATGCTGAATGTAGCGTGATAATATGCTGACGTACTATGTCAAATTCACGGACCTGTCTGAT
>NW_014581645.1:4697-5226 GCF_000485595.1 Priapulus caudatus
CCTATGATAACTCGTGTCGACGTGTACTATGTGGACACGTAAAACTAACTACTCTAGTAGAAAGTGTCAGCTATGACTGCACCTGACGATAAGTGAGAAACGCTCACACAGTTGACCGTGCCTCACATGTCGCACCCCACCGTCCCGGGCTTCCCTTCCCCCCTCCTTCGGGCCCAAGTCCCTCGTCACTGTGAAGTGAATGCAGGGGATGCCGGCCGGTCACCGTCTGCGAGTGGGATAGGCTGAAGGGGTGGGATGGTTGGCGGGGAAACGAGCGGGTGTGTCGGTAAGAACGGCGCGGACAGGGGTGTATCGAACTCGTGTGGGTTTGCAATTACGTGTGCAAGCCGTCTGACCGGAGAAACCGAGGCTATCGCTATTTGCCCGTCGGCAGGTCCGTCAGCCTGTCGTTCAGTCAGTATTCTGCCGTGCTCCCGTCTAAGGGGAGATTCTCGGCGCCAGGCATATAGTCAGGTGGCTTAGAAACAATTTTCAGGATTAACGTTACCGGCCGGACAAAAGTACCAAA
>NW_014581645.1:9699-10122 GCF_000485595.1 Priapulus caudatus
CTCTGCGACCTCGATCTCTCTCGGGGAGCATTTATAATACACCGCCGGAGCTGTAAAAAGGCAAAACAATGTGCCACGCATTTGCGGAGCGCGAACAATTAATACATGAATATTTTATTTACTGTCACCGCAATTCTGAACTATACTATACTCGTGCATACCTAGGCACGTCCTATGATAACTCGTGTCGACGTGTACTATGTGGACACGTAAAACTAACTACTCTAGGGTCAACTGTGTGAGCGTTTCTCACTTATCGTCAGGTGCAGTCATAGCTGACACTTTCTAGTGCCTCACATGTCGCACCCCACCGTCCCGGGCTTCCCTTCCCCCCTCCGTCGGGCCCAAGTCCCTCGTCACTGTGAAGTGAACGCATGGGATGCCGGCCGGTCATCTTCTGCGAGTGGAATAGGCTCAAGGGGT
>NW_014581646.1:0-331 GCF_000485595.1 Priapulus caudatus
GAGAGAGAGAGAGAGAGAGAGAGAGAGAGAGAGAGAGAGAGAGAGAGAGAGAGAGAGAGAGAGAGAGAGAGTCGTAGGGAGTCGCAGGCGGTGTAGGCAACAGATTCATCTGCTTTCGACGCAGCATGTACCGTCGCTGCTGCTGCTGCTCATTTCGTTGCGATGTTGTGAATCCTATGGGGTTTCTTCCCGCTACGTCCCGTCCTGGCCAGACATCTACCCCCGTACTATACCTAGCAGTATCCCTGCACCGATGACTTCATGTGCATCCCCTCCCCCCCCCCCAAACACACACACACACACACACACACACACACACACACACAACACA
>NW_014581646.1:4936-5261 GCF_000485595.1 Priapulus caudatus
GAGAGAGAGAGAGAGAGAGAGAGAGAGAGAGAGAGAGAGAGAGAGGGGAGAAAGCGAAAAAAGAGCGCGAAAGCAGGAGAGAGGAAGGAGCAAGGGAAAGATGGAGTGAGACAAGAAGCGATAGAAAGAGTGGGGCAGATCCGAGAGAGAGGGGAGGAAAGGAGGGAAAGAGGGAGAGGTAAGAAGGAAAAAAGAGAGAGAGGGGGGAAGGAGAGAGAGAGAGAGCTAAGGAGCAAGAGCAAGAGAGAGACTGAGTCGAGAGAGAGAGAGAGAGAGACGAGAGAGAGAGAGAGAGAGAGAGAGAGAGAGAGAGAGTCGTAGGGAG
>NW_014581646.1:9655-10121 GCF_000485595.1 Priapulus caudatus
GCGAAAGCAGGAGAGAGGAAGGAGCAAGGGAAAGATGGAGTGAGACAAGAAGCGATAGTAAGAGTGGGGCAGATCCGAGAGAGAGGGGAGGAAAGGAGGGAAAGAGGGAGAGGTAAGAAGGAAAAAAGAGAGAGAGGGGGGAAGGAGAGAGAGAGAGAGCTAAGGAGCAAGAGCAAGAGAGAGACTGAGTCGAGAGAGAGAGAGAGACAGAGACGAGAGAGAGAGAGAGAGAGAGAGGGTGGAGAAAGCGAGGAAGAGAAAGAGGGTGGGGAAAATGAGAGAGATAGATAGGCCTAGTGGGGAAAGCGAGCAAGAGATAGAGAGAGGTTGGAGAAAACGAGCAAGAATGAGAGGATGGAGAAAGTGAACAAGAGAGAGGGGTAGAGATAGAAAGCCAGAAAAGAGAGGGTGGCGAAAGCGAGCCAGAGAGAGAGAGAGAGAGAGAGAGAGAGAGAGAGAGAGAGAG
>NW_014581647.1:0-679 GCF_000485595.1 Priapulus caudatus
TCTCTCTCTCTCTCTCTCTCTCGCTCTCTCTCGCGCGCTCTCTCTCTCTCTCTCTCTCTCGCGCGCTCTCTCTCTCTCTCTCTCTCTCTCTCTCCCTCCCTCTCCCCCTCTCTCTCTCTTTCTCGCTCTCGCTCACACGCTCTCTCTCTCCCTCCCTCTCCCCCTCTCTCTCGCTCTCGCTCACACGCACACACGCACGCGCGCGCGCACACACGCACACGCACACACACACGCCTGCGTTTAGAAACTAACGCGTTCAGTAGTTCAGATTTATCGCACGTGGCCGCGTGCAGCACAACATCATCATAAATGTGTCTTACTGGCCCTCGTAAGTGTCAAATGTAATTGTCACCTTACGCTTCACGCGACACTTTAAGGCAAACGACGTTGCGGTGCGGGACTTTTAGCTTATAAGCTTTCCCCCTCTAGCTCGCTAGCACCCTCCTTTCCGCTCTCAGCTTTCTCTTTCTCTTTTTCTCTCTCACGCTCTTTCTCTCTCTCTCTCTCTCTCTCGCTCTCTCTCGCTCGCTCTCTCTCTCTCTCTCTCTCTCTCTCTCTCTCTCTCTCTCTCTCTCTCTCTCTCTCTCTCTCTCTCTCTCTCTCTCTCTCTCTCTCTCTCTCTCTCTCTCTCTCTCTCTCTCTCTCTCTCTCTCTCTCTCTCTCTCTCCCTCTCTCCCTC
>NW_014581647.1:9748-10117 GCF_000485595.1 Priapulus caudatus
GAGAGAGAGAGAGAGAGAGAGAGAGAGAGAGAGGCTTTGCGTATAGGCGATCGAATCGATGTCTGAGTGATTTGACGACGAGAGTCGGCCAGGCTTTCATCTTTCCGTCCTTCTCCATTTCTCTCGCCAGCGCTTCATCTCCGCCCACCTTCTCTCTCTCTATCAGCCCCTGCTCTCCTATCCCTGCCCTGCCAGCCCAGACAGTCAAGCAGCAAGCACGTACATGTAATAGCAGAGCATATTGTCGGTTATCGTGCGTCGAGATTTTATTATCTTATTCGACCTTTACCGGGTTTGCCTTGTGGCAAGTAGTCGCATCTCCTCCCCTCTCTTCTCTTCTCCTCTCCTCTCCTCTCCTCTCCTCTCCTC
>NW_014581648.1:0-630 GCF_000485595.1 Priapulus caudatus
AGTAGTATATATATATATATATATATATATATAGTATATATATATATATATATATATATATATATATATATGTTATAGGCATATATTATAAGTATATATATGCATCTAATCAGGAGCTATAATAATGACAAATTTGTTATTATTAGCTCCTGATCTAATTTATAGGGATCTCTATATTATACACTCCTGGTATTATCCCAGCTCTTCAGTCTGGGTGTGAGTATCATGATAGAGCGTGCTCACCCGTACTCATCGACGAGTTCAATGCTACTGGTGCCTTCATCTGTCGCCACGCAGCTGTACAGAAGGAAGTTGTTGAACATATCTGTAAGAAATGGTAATGCGATGGAAGTTTGAAATGTTTTAGTTACGCAGCCGTCGTAGACTGCGACGATTAAACGTTAAAAACAGAGCGTTGCATGTACGCATAGAAATAGGTAGACTCTATATATTTATCTTTTATGTGTCTCAATATATTTCTATGGTTATACGCAATCTATACGTTAAGAATAATTAACGTTATGATCGCACATTGTCACACGTACAGTCGTAATGTTACTAATTCTGTGTGTGTGTGTGTGTGTGTGTGTGTGTGTGTGTGTGTGTGTGTGTGTGTGTGTGTGTGTGTGT
>NW_014581648.1:4002-4773 GCF_000485595.1 Priapulus caudatus
TGTGTGTGTGTTTCCCTGTATATGATGTATGTTGCGGTGGTTGCGTAATTCTACTGATATATAGATCGTCGCTATAATCGCTGTCATTCACAATTCATACCTTCAATCATTTGACACACGTAGCCGACAGAAATTAGTTAATAATTCTATTTACTTCATCGTCGTCTACGTTATTATCATCATCAACATCAGCAGCATCGTCAACAGCAGCAGCAGCATCAGTACCACAAGCTGGTTAATTAGCGCATTAATTTAATAAATGACGTCATGATGCTGCTGATCATTCAGCGTCTCTAATCGGTGTTGACGATTATATTTCCGCGTTTTAGTTTTTATTCCTGCAGGAATCACAAATAAATATTGACATTTCACGAGCCAACGAAACGAATACAGGTCCACGTCTGCAGATTTTAGAGTAGAATAAATACACAAACATAAATAAACATACACAAACAAATATAGAAACAAACACAGGTCCACGTCTGCAGATTTTACAGTAGAATAAATACACAAACATATAATTAAACAAACACAAACAAATATAGAAACAAACACTGGCCCACGGCTGCAGATTTTACAGTAGAATAAATACACAAACTTAATTAAACAAACACAAACAAATATAGAAACAAACACTGGCCCACGGCTGCAGATTTTAGAGTAGAATAAATACACAAACATATAATTAAACATACACCAACAAATATAGAAACAAACACTGGTCCACGTCTGCAGATTTTAGAGTAGAATTTATGTTTCTGTGTGTGTGTG
>NW_014581648.1:9205-10113 GCF_000485595.1 Priapulus caudatus
CTCTCTCTTTTTCTCCCCCTCCCTATTTCCTTCTCTCTCTCTCTCTCCCTCTCTCCCTCTCTCTATCTTCCTCTCTCTCCCCCTCTTTCCCCTTCTCCCTCCCCTCTCCCTCTCCCTCTCTATGAAACAGGCCCCGCTGTGAATCTACCGGAATACGCCGCGATCACAAAACCCTATTTGTTTAGCGGCGTGGCAACAGTATCATCATCGTCTCACTGTCGGCTCTCGTAGAGAGACGCTAGTATTGTCAACAGCTAAGGTTTCGCTCGCGGTAATTACCTTAATTACTTGCTTGATTAGTGACTGTTTGTGTTGGTCGCGGAGACATTGTGTTGGCGAGTGTGACTTGGCGGCTAGAGATTCCACAAACCTGTCATGGCGGCTAGAGACTCCACAAGCCTGCCATGGCGGCTAGAGACTCCACAAGCCTGTCATGGCGGCTAGAGACTCCACAAGCCTGTCATGGCGGCTAGAGACTCCACAAGCCTGTCATGGCGGCTAGAGACTCCACAAGCCTGCCATGGCGGCTAGAGACTCCACAAGCCTGTCATGGCGGCTAGAGACTCCACAAGCCTGTCATGGCGGCTAGAGACTCCACAAGCCTGTCATGGCGGCTAGAGACTCCACAAGCCTGTCATGCGCACTGTCATGTCACACTCATCTAAACTACTCTAGCATCTCTCTCTCTCTCTCTCTCTCTCTCTCTCTCTCTCTTCCCCCTCCTCCTGCTCCCTTTTCTTCCTACTCTTCCCCTTCCTCTTCCCTTTTTCCTCGTTATCCATTTCACTTTCCTCATCCTCTACCTTATCTTACTCCTTCTTCCCATTTCCCCCTACCCCTCCTCCTCTTCCTTTTTTCTTCCCCTCTACCTCCTCCTCCTCCTCTTCCTCTCATCCTCCTCCTCCTCC
>NW_014581649.1:0-797 GCF_000485595.1 Priapulus caudatus
CCAGGAGAACCCCACAGCGGCACCGCAGCGCTCACTTCTCTCCCCCGATTGGACGACGACGCCGAGAGAAAGGACGTCAGCGAGCTGGTGGCGCATATGCAAGCGCTGCTCACAGGTGGCGCCACTGACGGCAGAGCTGGTGCGGCAGGGGGCGCCGCTGAGCCGGAGAACAACGATGCGGCGTCGGACGGCGACGCCATGTCAGGTTCGGAGGAGCGGGCGCCACCGCCTGCCGGGCAACATGCCTGCATGTTTCCCCCGATCCAGGAGACGGACCTCGTGTGTCCTGCGGGGGCGGGGGCGGGGGCGGGGGTCACCGGCTGTGGGTCGCCTTCTTTTTTAGACAAAGAGCGGTGCAGAGGCACAGCTGGTGGGTCGAGTTCTGAGCAAGAAGAGCAAGATTCTGCACAGGGAATGTCAGATGGGGAGGTGTCAATAGTTATGATAGTCCCACCCAGAGGAGAGGTGACAGTCCCACCCAGAGGAGAGGTGACAGTCCCACCCAGAGGGGAGGTGACAGTCCCACCCAGAGGAGAGGTGACAGTCCCACCCAGAGGACAGGTGACAGTCCCACCCAGAGGAGAGGTGACAGTCCCACCCAGAGGAGAGGTGACAGTCCCACCCAGAGGAGAGGTGACAGTCTCACCCAGAGGACAGCTGACAGTACCACCCAGAGGAGAGGTGACAGTCCCACCCAGAGGAGAGGTGACAGTCCCACCCAGAGGACAGGTGACAGTCCCACCCAGAGGAGAGGTGACAGTCCCACCCAGAGGAGAGGTGACAGTCCCACCCAGAGG
>NW_014581649.1:828-2066 GCF_000485595.1 Priapulus caudatus
CGAAGCAGCGCCCCCTGGAGGCAGCAACGAAGCAGCGCCCCCTGGAGGCAGCAACGAAGCAGCGCCCCCTGGAGGCAGCGACGAACCAGCGCCCCCTGGAGGCAGCGACGGCGCCGCAAGCATCACCGGCCAGCTCGGAGACGCATCCCCGCTCCCTAACGATGCGATGAAGGATGAGCCGTGCCTGGGAGACGCGACAACGCGTGTCGCACACGTTCGGCGTGCCCCGGGGGGTCGCGTGGAGGCGTGGCCCTGCCCCGCCCCGCCCGCCCCACGCAGCCTGCTCACCGAAGCCGACCTCGCCGCACCTGCCCCCGGGGGTGTGAGGCGCCGCGAAGCGCCAGCCACAATCAAGATGTTCGCTTTCCCCGTCGCACCACCGAGGAAGGGAAGAAAGGGGGCGCCACCTCTGAGTGACCTCACCAGCACGTGCAACGATGTTGACAGCCCTGACGTCGCTTCTACTGGTCACGCCATTAACAGTTACACGGCAAAACATCCATGCAGTGATTCTAGTGGCAGTAACCATGGCAACGCATTGGAAGGCTCCTGTGACGATGTTGAGGATGGTGACCATGGCAACGCGTTGGAAGGCTACCGTGACGATGCTGAGGATGGTAACCATGGCAACGCGTTGGAAGGCTACCGTGACGATGCTGATGATGGTAACCATGGCAACGTACAGCCGTTGCAACAGTCGAGGTGTCCAGACGAAGTGCAGATTCCTGAGATCATGGTGACGTCACCTAGCAGCCGCTCAGTACAGCAGTTCGCAGGTACGGCGCCCTCTGTCTGATCGCACGCGTACTAACATCGTTCGCTGTGGCTTGTGTGAGAGAATGCAGCAGCATGCTACGTCTACTAACTTTCTACGGTGACTGACTACGTCAAACTAACCGAGATGTCAACTAACAAAGGCAACCGCAAACGAACAACTAACACTGCGTAGTGAGAGCCTGCTATTAACTCAACTACCACTACTAATTCAACCTAGGTCGCAGTGCGCGTGCGTGCGTGCGTGCGTGCGTGTGTGCCTGCGTGCGTGTGTGCGTGCGTGCGTGCGTGCGTGCGTGGCATGTGCAAGAACTGATCGGTTGGTGGTGTTTGTCCTGATCAGCATTGTTTCTTGTCTTACACTCTAACCACGTTGACTGAAACCTGACAAATCTAAACTAACTCGGTTTAGCTAACTCAATTGAACTGACGACGGAGCGAGATCTGAGGGTCGAATTCGTCCT
>NW_014581649.1:3984-5859 GCF_000485595.1 Priapulus caudatus
AGAGAGAGAGAGAGAGAGAGAGAGAGAGAGAGTAGGAGAGAGAGAGCAAGAGAAAAGCAGAAAGAGAGCGGGATGGGATGATATCAAGACACGTAGAAAGATAGAGAGAGAAGAGGGAGGAAGAAACAGACAGTGCATAGTGCATATTTGTGCGTGTGTGTGTGCGTGTGCGTGCGCGTGCGTGCGTGCGTGCGTGTGTGCGTGCGTCCGTGTGTGCGTGCGTCCGTGCGTGCGTGCGTGTGTGTGCGTGCATGCATGCGTGCGTGTGTGTGCGTGCATGCATGCGTGCGTGCGTGCGTGTGTGTGCGTGCATTCATGTGTGCGTGCGTGCGTGCGTGCGTGTGCGGGGGGTTTCACTCGCCCATATTACACTGATTACTCCGGCATTTCGACTATTGCTGGTGTTCATACGAAGCCAACAGAAAGCTATGCCATTACCATCGATTCCCTGACACCTGCATAGGTAGCAGCAGCGAACTATGGCAAGATGACATTACAACGGCATGCATGCCCTCAATCCATCGCTAAATGTCACTTCGTGAATCGTTAGTATCTAATTGCCTTTACTGTTATAAATTTAATGCGTCTGTACGTATTATTGTTTATCATTGCCTGATTATAACGCAACATGGGATTTTATTGACCGAGAAAATCACTATATTGCATATATATATATATATATATATATATCAAGAGTTCATAAAAATAATAACTTTTATATTATGGACTCTTGATATATATCTATATATACTTATATATATATAGTCCTATATTACACACATAGCCTTGGTCAAAACTATGATTTATTATGCGTAACTCAATAAATGTTCCAAATGTAATAATCCAAATGTTACCTTGAACATCCAACCAACACTAGTCCTATTCCAATACATACCCACAATCTAGGGGCCCGTTGTCAGAAACGAAATAAATCTTAATATTAGCCTTAACTTTGCGATGTTTCTGAAACGGGCCCCAAAGATGGATACAATCTACAACATTCAGAGACACTGGCCCCTTGCCAAATAACCAATAAACGCCAGTGATGCCTGCCGAACTTACTGCCGAAATTACTGAATTACTGTAGGAAATAACATAGTACAGGCGCACGTTCTTTTATCACATTCTGTGTGTTTTACTAACATTATGTTTAATCATATCTCATATCATGTCCTTGTCTACTGGGTCAATACTCTTGCTGCACATCGTGGCAGCCATTGGTCGCGAGAAACAGTGTTTATTCTAGGTGGCAGCACTGCGCATCGGTATGCATCGATTGTTCGCAGACAAAGTTGTCGGTTTTTATTTCATGACACTTGTCCTGCTTCAATCAGTAATCGTTGTTTTTTGAAACCATTAACCAAATGTGTTTTTAATTAAATTACGTTTTAAATAAATTATTTCAGTTATTAATTGCTGCTCTGCTCTATGACGTGTTTATAGGTCACAAAGAGCCACACAATGCTGTAAGAGAGGTGAACAGTGACGCAGGTGTGGTCAATGATGACGCGGGCGTGGTCACCTGTGACGCAAGCGTGGTCATTGTTGACGCGGACGTTGTCACCTGTGACGCAAGCGTGGTCATCGTTGACGCAGGCGTCGTCACCTGTGACGCAAGCGTGGTCATCGTTGACGCGGACGTTGTCACCTGTGACGCAAGCGTGGTCATCGTTGACGAAGGCGTCGTCACCTGTGACGCAAGCGTGGTCATCGTTGACGCGGACGTTGTCACCTGTGACGCGGGCGTCGTCACCTGTGACGCAAGCGTGGTCATCGTTGACGCGGACGTTGTCACCTGTGACGCAAGCGTGGTCATCGTTGACGAAGGCGTCGTCACCTGTGACGCAAGCGTGGTCATCGTTGACGCAGACGCTG
>NW_014581649.1:6453-10112 GCF_000485595.1 Priapulus caudatus
GGAGCGGAAAGGTAGGCGTTCCATGGGACGTTCGTAATCTCATTCGTATGAACAGACGTTGGTTGCCGACAGGTGCATGATAGACGGATTGTATATACCTACTCTACGCTAGCATCTCATGCTATTCGCGTGTCCATCTTTGCTTATTCGCCTTATATTATATATATCGCCTTATAAATCGCCGTTCGCTTACAATACGAGACCTAACGGCTCCGTGACCTTGTCCTCGGCTTAGCTGTGGGGGGGGGCGTGTGTGCGTGCGTGCGTGCGTGTGTGCGTGCGTGCGTGCGTGCGTGCGTATATATATATATATATATGTGTATGTGTGTGTGCGTGCGTGCGTGCGTGCGTGAGTGCGTGCGTGCGTGCGTGCGTGCGTGCGTGTGCGTGTGGCTCTAGCCAGTGCCAGGACTCCGTCTGCGGATTTCCCGGCCGAGCCCGCGCCTGCAGTCGGAGGCCTTCGTCTTTGTAGTGCCATCTCGCGGAGTCGCGTTGTACTGCTTCTCTTCGGCAAGGAGGCCGCCGTGATGCGTTTTCTTGCTATTGTAGATTTCGCGCCGCCCTTTCATCGGTAGCCGTGTCCGTCGCACGTTCCGTCCGTCTTCCGTGAAGCTGTTTTTATATGGTTTCATCATGGCTTCATCGTCTGCCTGCTAGCGGTGCGGCTTTGTCGTGTTCACGTACGGCATGCGCGGCTACGTCTTAGCTCGCTGAGGCTGCTAACAAGGCAGACAAAAAGAGGGAGAGGGGAGATAGAGAGAGGGAGAGACAGAGAGAGAGAAAGAGAGAGAGAGAGAGAGAGAGAGACAGAGAGAGAGAGAGAGAGAGGTGGGAGGGAGAGAGAGNGAGAGTGTGAGAGAGAGAGTGAGAGAGAGGGGAGAGAGAGAGAGAGAGAGAGAGAGAGAGTGCGTGTGTGTGCGTGCTTGTGTGTGCGTGTGTGTGTGTGTGTGTGTGTGTGTGGGTGAAAGAGAGAGGGCGAGAGAAAGAGAGAGTGAGAAAGAAGGAGAACGTGTGTGTGACAGTGCGAGAGAGAGAGTGTATATCCATGGCAGAACAAGAGTAAGTAAGTAACACAGCAGTCGGTGAGATTAATAAGCCATTATAAGCCATTTCAGCTGTTTCACTCGCGCAAGCTGACTCCTACGGTCACATGCCTGCTTTGCTGTAAATTTCACATCCCTTCAACGGACTGACAAAACTAATGCTTAAANCGGTGTGCGCGGTGCGTGCGTGGCGTGGTGTGTAGTATATAATTATATGATGTGGTGTGTGCGTGGCGTGTTGTTATGATTCTTATATCATGATGCGTGTGTGTGTGCGGCAGGTGTGGTGTGGTGTTGTGAAGTGAGCATGTTGTGTGTGTGCGCGCCCATGTGTGTGTGTGGGTTGGGGTGTACGTTGTGGATGTGTCCGTGTGGCCTCTAGCCGAGTTGCCAGGGACCTCCTGTCTGACGGATTCAGGCGGCCGGCGCCTGCAAGTTCGGAAGGCTTCGTCTTCGTTAGCGCATCTCGCGGATTGTTTTGCGTAAGGATGGTCTGCATGTCTCTTGGCGATCGGGAGCAGAGGCAGGGCTGACCGGGCCGTGATGCGTTATTTGTTTGACTTGAGTAGATTTCGCGCCCACCTCTTTCATCATGGTAGCCGCTTTCCGGTAGCACGCGTGCGACAGTATGGCAGCTTCCGTGAAGCTTTTTCTGTTTTATGGCTTCATCATGGATTTTCGTCTGCGTTGCTAGCGAGTTGGAAGGCTGTTGTCGTGTGTTCACAGTACGGACGGGCAATGCGCGGTACAGTCTTAGCTCGCGTGAAGGTCGCTACAAGGAGATTAAAAAGAATGGCTGAGAGCGGTTCGTCAGATAAAGAGAGAGAGAGGAGAGAGGGATTGAGTAGAGAGAGAGAGAAGAGAGAGAGGACAGACAGGAGTAGAGAGAGCAGGTGAGAGGAGAGAGAGAGATCGTAGAGACAAACAGACGCAAAGACAAACATGGCACGCACGCCCGCAACATCTCAGCGCCACGCCTGCGTGGCGATCATTCCGTACACCAATTTGCAGACACGCGCCGCGGGTTTGCCCGCACGCTCGCACGCATCATCAAGCGCGCACGTACAAACATACACACACGCCCACTACACACATGCCCTCGTACACACAGCCTCGCTCAGACATGTGCGCACACGCATGCACAAACACACGCACGCACGCACGCACGCACGCACGCACGCACGCACGCACGCACGCACGCACGCAGACACACACTCAAGCACGCATTCATTCACCCCCCTCCACACACACCGCACACGCACACGCACACGCACACACAGACACACACATGTACACAGACATGCATGCACGGACGCGCGCACGCACATGCGCAGTGTCACCTGAGTCTACTATCACAACACAATTATGGCCCGAGTAGCGTTACGTAGCGTGCGTGCCAATACTTGTGAAATGTGAAATCTATATAAGCAGGTAATAACCGTAAGGGACTAGCCTTAATCTATATACGATTTATTGTGTATTAACAATGGTCCAAGTAATTAACAAGTCATTAAATAATGGTCCTGCGCAAGGTCTTACACAACATTTGCTACCTTATGTAATATCATATCATGTAAAATCAGCATTTTTCTTGTAGTTTCTAGGAGCTATGACCTCACCAAATAATCAGCAAATGCTAGTAACAGCAGCTGTAGTATCGTATGACATACTTTACTATAAAGTTTGACAAGAAATTAGGAGGGTACAGCAGTTTTTCTCACATCTTAGGTGTTTTTACTGTAATTGTGTTTCACGAGATCCCGATGACGCGCACTGAATTAAAAATTATAGAGGGCGCTATTCGAGCGTGTTAACTCGTTAGGGCGCGCGTAGGGACACGTTGCTGCGATGCGAGATGGAGACAAACCTGGACTCGTCGCTCTCAAAGTCGCTGACGTAGGTGGCGTTGGGGTCGGGCGTGGCGTGTCCGAGGTTGTCGCAGCTGTGCGTGCGCTGTAGGGTGGCGCGCCCTAGTGTCGAGAGGTCCGGCAGCGAGCAAGTCATGAGCAGCTGTGGAAATATCACACTTTGTATCACACAAAATATTATTGTACAATATAATATAATAATAAAATAACAATATTAAAATACAATATAAATTGTTTTACACAAAATTAAATTGTAGAAATTGTATTAATTGTGTTACACAAAATATGATTGTACAATATAATATAATCATAAAATATAATATTAAAATACAATATAAATTTTATTATGCAAAATAATATAATTGGAGCAGAGCACGTCACGTGCTAAAAACAACGAAATAAAACCCAATATTGCCCACCAAGCAGTGCTGCCATCTATCACAAACACTGTTCCTTGCCACCAATGGCTACCGCGATGTATGGGGAAAAGTTTGAATCAGTAGACTAGGACAGGATATCAATTCTTGTCGAGTTTTCGATCGAGCGCGATTTGTTGGTGCGCGATTAAAAGTTCATGCGTTTTCGAGTGGTTACAGCTAGCAGTAGCAGCCACCTTGCCTGCCATGATGACTTGGTAAGTGGTGGCTGCGTATCGTTGGTAAGGAATTGAAGTGCAGGAGCCATATCTTGCATGCGTGCGTGTCTCTCTGTGTGTGTGTGTGTGTGTGTGTGTGCGTGTGTGTGCGTG
>NW_014581650.1:0-907 GCF_000485595.1 Priapulus caudatus
TGGTGTATGTGATAGAACGTAAGCCCAGCAACTGCCCCACACGATTTGTAATTATCTGTCATCTGACTGCACTTCTCCGCTAAATAGCGGAGCGTTTGTGAAACACGAGTTGTCCGTTCGCTAAGTTCTCCGTTATGCCAAATAGCGAACGGACAACTTAGCGGAGAACTTTAGCAGAGCTTCATGAAACGCTGCTTTACGGCGTGAATAACAAGGAGGCAAATATATGTCGCACGCGCATTCAATCACCGTGACAAAACCATGTAACACGTCAGCGAATAACTCCAGGCGGGTGACCCCGCTTCGGATATTTTATATGATCTATTACAAGTTATATTTTATATAAAAAATAATATATATTATGATTATATTTTACATGTTATGTTATGCTATTATTGTTGTATCTTTTGTGTTTCACTCTTATCGGTATTTTGCTATATCTAATGCAACTATAACTATTATCAATGGTTAATAACGACAAATCTGGCAAGAAATTTGTCATTATTAACCCCTGATATTATAATTCAAATATTCCTAATAATAAAGTATATATACAGTAATATACAGGTTACCGTACATATACAACCATGCATGCAAAGTGTGATAGCTATAGGCTTATGCGCGCCACTGTATACTTGCTCCTTTTCCTTCTCATCCCTTATTCTATCTCTATTTGTCTCCTCACCCCTTCTTCTATCTCTATTTGTCATCTCATCCCTTCTTCTATTTATTTTCCCCTCCTCACTTTCTTTTCTATCTCCCTTCCTACTCTAGGATTATCACAGTATCGCCGTCTCGTTCCTCCCCTTTTCTTCTGGATCATAGTTTTCCGCCGCATTGCAGGGCTAATTAATTTGGGGACCTCTATATGCTTGTGATGCTACAATGCGTAGATATGCGAAAAAAG
>NW_014581650.1:1930-2767 GCF_000485595.1 Priapulus caudatus
TTGTACTGGAGAAATTTGCGTTTGGATGCGCATTGTGAGCCTTTAAGACAGACGAGGAAAGGATGTAAAATATAAACAAAACTATTAAAATATTTTTTTTATCAATTCATGACAAAAAAAGCTTATAATGGCTAAATAATGCTCTACTAGGTTAAAAGTTCCTCCCTGAAGGAGATCAATGCTCCAGCTCGGAAGATTGTCGAAGAGATAATGATTTCACACCAACTACCTGGAGGCCACAATATGCCGAAAATGTGCTTTGAACATTTAACTTAAAACGCCTAGCATACAAGGTCTGCGCAGAACTAAGACCTGTGGAACCACGAAACCTTGACTTTGAGGTAAATGAAATTCGTAATTATTTGATATTCAGGTATGGAAGAATATGGACGCAATACTGATCCCACAATCATCAAAAATTAACAGAAAACCTATGGCATCTTTTCACAGTAATACTTGCTTTGAAGCAGAATAACAGAATATCACCATCTCTACTACTCCCCCTGCAAATAGACTTTACCTTGTGCCATATCACATAGCTCTTTAATTACACATTTATTATTGCGATACATGCTTATTTTACAGATAAACACCGAGTTTTTGCAATGTGCGGATTTCCTGATTGGCGACATACACATAGACACGCAGCGACACCTAGTCTTTGCAACGCCGACATTCTGGGAAACACAAAACGTTGGTTTTGCGACAGAACCTTGAAGATCGTAGCTGCTCTCTTTCACCAAATGTGGTCCATACATGAATTCATTCGGAAAGGGGACAGCATAAAACAAGTTCCATTGGTGTTCTGCCTGATGTCTAGGCAGAAGACAAGAGACT
>NW_014581650.1:2777-10110 GCF_000485595.1 Priapulus caudatus
GTATCAAACACATTTACTTTAAATATAAAATCTGTTTTATAAATGAAAACTCAGAAGGTACTGTAATGCCTCATACTACAGGTATTCCAGAAGTTGAAGGAATTCATCCCTGGTCCACAACCACAGGTACAAGCATTTGTGACTGATGGACTTCGAAAAAGGTAATATAAGAATCACGCATGCACGCACGCACATACGCACACGCACGCACGCACACACACAACGTTAATTTGTACATACACAAAATTAAACATGGCTTGTAAGTTTTACATCTAACATTGGAGTAATCATTCTGATAATTGATCAGAATGATTACTCCAAGATATTTTTACAATGTATTTCCACATGTAGCAAACATTTTTATACATATGTTGTCAAGATCACTATTCTAATATTATCATATGATTATAATTGTTATTTTGATCTCATTGTTTCTGAACATAATTGTATACAAGTGTGCTATTTTACATGAAACAATGTTCTGTTTTCTCCAGTTTGCTTTTTTATAATATTGTTTTTTAATTGCCTCCTATTAAAAGGGCCATAAAATCCACTAGGCGATTTTAATGCGATCTAATCGGGTAACTTTATCGCCCGATAATATCGCCTGATTCTATCGCGCGAGTAGAGTGACACATCACGGTTTTTGATGGCGAGTTCCTACCGCCACCTACCGCGCACTACCGCCACCACGTAAACGAACAAAATGGCATGGTTCATTAAAAAGAAGAACTCTGAAATTGAACAACTCTGATTGGCTGATGAATTGTACAATCAGGTGACTAAATCGCCGACCCGGACACACTAGGCGATTGAGTCGCGCGACTGAAATAATTGCCCGATAATATCAAAACGTTTTGATCGATGCGATTGAATCGGGCGACTAAATTGGCGGCGACTGACTGGACACATTAGGTGATTTCAACCGGCGATTGAGTCGCCCGATAAAATCGCCTAGTGTGTCCGGCCCTTAACAGGTGCCTGGAAAGCAGTACGCCAGGAATTCCCAGAGGCAAGCGTGAATGGATGTGCATTTCACTTTGCGCAGGCTGTATGGCGCAAAACCCTGGAGCTTGGCCTGAAGTCAACATACAGTCTCCGTGGGCCAGAGTACCGGTACATAAGGAGTCTTATGGCCCTCCCTTTCTTGCCTGCAGCTGACATTGGGCCAGCATTTGAGCACCTGCAGAGTAGGGCGTCATCATCTCCATTACAGCAGCTGGTACGATATATCAGTGAGAGCTGGCTCACAAGTCCAGTTTGGAAGCCATCTACCAATGTCTACCAGCTAAGCATCAGGACAAACAATGACGTTGAAGGTATATATATTGGTTAAATACTGACAAAAAACGCCATAATGTGCTAAAATATGTGTAATATGTTCGCAGTGAAATCTAGTTCGATTTTCGACAAAATACTAGATTTTCACCACTTAATATCTCAGCGTAGGGACATCGTAGGAACAAGCGGTTGGTTTTATATTATCAAGAAAGGACAGCTGAATAATAATACTGCAAAGAATTGTAAAAATAAAACGGCTAGTTTACTAATTTCACTGAAACTACATGGTTTTTTTTTGCATTTCACCGATGTATGCTCTCATTTTTAATACGCTCTTGATACTATCTAGTTCGTTCCAGAGCACAGTCACACACAATTACCGTATTTTTCCAGCAAATATCCAAAGAAAAATTTGGCAGATGTGCAACCGCATGAACCTTCAAAATAAGCACATGCGTTATTGTTAATATCTTTAGTTTTGAATTTCAGACTGCGGTCTCCCTCATTTTTCTGTGGACTCCCTCTTTTTGAGGGCAGGAAGACCATTGGACTACCTTGTTCAAAGTTAATTTCTACCCCTGGTCTTAATGCTATTTTTATCATATCATTATTTTAGGATGGCACACACGCATAAATAGCTATGCAGGGAGAGGAAGCCTAACTTTCTACCGCATAGTGCCGCTGCTAAGACGCGAAGCAGACGTTGTCAAGCTGCACGCAACAGCTTGTGACGCGAGGAAAAGTAATCAGACGACAACGCCGTCACACAAAACACGTAGAAGGAATGCTGCACAACTAACTGGAAGAAGTATGCCAGCTATGGAAATGACTGCCTCAGACTACTTAAGGCTTGTTAGTGCAATAATATGGGCCATCAAATGATTAAGTCTGGATGTCAGTAGTTAGTGCGTGTGACTGACATGCATGCATACATGTAGCACACTGTTTATATTTTACGTGTATGTCTCATTCTCTCTAACTTTCTATCCAATTCGCTCCCCACCTCTCTCTCTCTCTCTCTCTTCTCTCTTTTGCTAGCTCTCGCTCCTTCTCTAGGTCTTTCTCCCTCTCATATCTCTCTTGCTATCTTACAAATTTGTTACCCCATGTTTGCAATCGATATTGACTACGTGTATGTTATGTATAAATAGAAATTTGGAAGTCAAGCAAAATATCTCTCTCGTTTTACTATTGTCAATGATGTCACAGTGTGCTGTCAAACGCTCAGTAGTAAAGGTGACACATCAAATTTAACATGCCAGTGACCATCCACAAGTTAGTACTCTGAAAATAATGAAAAGTTTAGGGGTAGAGCTCAAAATTTCAGGGGCACAAGCTGCATATATGGGACGAACCATCGCAAAATGACTATTATCGTCTTACTCCTAATTAACATCAAAACCATGTGCCCTCGCTCACACTATCCATCTAGGTGCATCTAGATGTTCCTGGGAGTTTTAAGTGTAGATTGCATGAATTGGTATATTTTTACCAGCACTTGGTAAAAATATTCACAGTGGTAAAAGTTTGGAATTGTAATAGGATAATCATCAGTCTTCACGAATGCAATTTCTAAACACTGGACCTTCGTCCACCAAGCCAGCAAAATTTACTGGACCGGACTAATTTTACTGGACCAATATTATTTTGACATTTTGGACAATAAAGAACAAAACAGTAATATCATTTTGTATTTTACCTATAATAATACCTTCTACACACTGCTATGATAACAGTAGTAATACCTATCAAATATACATCACATGCCTTCTACACATGCACTACAATAAAAACTGCAAAATAGAACAACAAATCTGCGTTAGTCGTCAGTGAGCATGTATCACACATACCTTCTAGTTCTACACACTGCTATGATAACAGTAAGGATACCTATCAAATATACATCACATACCTTCTACACACTGCTATGATAACAGTAGTGATACCTATCAAATATTCATCATATACCTTCTACACACTGCTATGATAACAGTAAGAATACCTATGACTTTTGGTTAGCGATGAAACAAAGTTTAAAAAGTGTTATCAGTCCTTGTGTTTTGAAAAAGGCAGGCGAGTGAAAAATCACACGCCTTGGTTTGCCGAGGGGTGTGAGTGTGATTTGCATCCGAGTGCCCGCAGGTCACGAGGCAAACTAGGGGGGTCCAAAAAAATTTGAAATCTAGACTTCATGAAATGCCATTTCCAGCATTTTGGGATAAAAATTAGCTCTGCATTTGTACTCTTAATTTGGACATTTTTAGGCGATTTTTTTTCATCTAACAAAATATCAGTTCTTGAACATATTGATGGATAACTTGAATCACACATTCAGCATGTTTAGTCAAAAAGAAACAACACTCAATTTTTCAAAGCAGACTATTAAAACTTTAATAGTATTTGCAACATCATAATCATTCAGTCACTTGTTTGCATTTTTGTCAATTTGAGGTATTTCAGTTTCATTTCAAGAAAACATACATGTTTTGCAATAAAACTTTACTAAAAACCTAATCAGGCTTTTTAATTTTCATTGTCAGCTGCATCTTCATCATCAGTCTCGATCTGCTGTAGCAATTGAATACAGTAACAGTCATATTTCATCATGTATGGCTCGCGTATGATAGGCCGGACGGTTTTTTGGTTTTGGGTTGTGGTTCGGGTGCAAAGCAGTCAACGCAGGCAGTAGGCTTTGTGAGTTACGACGGTCGATGTGTGTGTTTACGGTTCAGTGGGTAACGAAGAATACCAGAGTCAACGATACGTCAGCTTTCGCCGGTGATAAATAAATGATGAGCGGATGAATTGATGTTAAAGACTGCTGTTGGTATAAGCGTTACAACTGTCGTTATAAACGTGTGAACCTACTTCCGCAATGTCCGTGATGTTTACACCGTTTGCGTTTATCTCGAGTTTAATAAGTTGGATTAATGAAAAACAAAACACGAAGAGGTGTGCGTTTTGATAATGCTTAGATGCGCGTTTTTTTCGCGTTATGTATACAGTAAGTATAGTCTCATAAATACTTTGATAAATTATTTAAATACTGTAACTAGAGTGGCTGAAAAAAACGGGTGGACGACGGTCATTTAACTTGTTAAATTTACTGGACCGAGAGAGATTTTGCTTGGTCTCGGACCACGTCCAGCCTAACGTCGAAAGACTGAATCATAGAACTGTAAAACTGTAGTGATTTCGCTGGTTATGGAATTATAACTATAGAAACAGTAAACCTCTATATTCTTGATAGCTTTTCAATGAATATTATATTAAAGGATAGTAGACTCTAGGATTTTACTGCATACAACTGTACTTACTGTTAACAAATCGTTTATACCGCCCCGTATTTGTTACTAGATACCTAATTTAATTGTTATAATTAATTACACATCAACGCTACAAAATTTGAACGGCGCCATGACACCCGCAACCGTGCTGCCACCCTGAAAAAGTTGCGCATTTGACAATTTATTTCGCACGTTACAAACCGAGGGCTAATCACAAAGGTGCAGCAATTATATTCATACCTAAATGCTATTTAAAGCCCCGGGCACAACGGATCGTACGAAATTTTGTCGTGGTAGACCCATAAAATATTTGTCGTGGCCAGATCTTGCAACATGCCCGAAATGTATTTCAAGTGGTCACAAGGGCTACGACACATTAAAGATGGTTTGGCGATGGGGACGCGACAGAAAAAAAAGACATGTCGTGGTTATGTCGTGGGTGTGTCGCAAGTCAGTAGTAGGACAGACTCACGACAACCAGAAGACATAGATACCACAAAAAATCGTGGAAACAAAAAAGGTGCATGTTCAATTTTTGCCTCAGCGAGGCAAGTCGATGCCACGATGCTCAAAATTTCGTAGGACTGTCTTGCGACGACCCCCCGATGACCCACGATTTGCCCAAATTTTCTGTCGTGTCGTGGCATAAATGCGTCGTGGGTTCGTTGTGACCGAGGCTTAACCGAACGATGTTCATTTTAGGACAAATTTATCCATAATATAACTGAAACTATATGTCGTTTATAAGATATTACAATCCTTTTGCTTTTAAATTAATAAATAAGAAACACCCTCGGTCTGTAGCCCTTGGCTGAAGTGGTTTTGCGCAACTTATCAGATCGTGTGCTTTGAGTGGCGCCACCGTCGTTGTAATCAAACTGTAGTCGTTAGTTTTAAAACATTTTTTAATAATATTTCTAATGGTGATTGAACCATGAAACTTTTTATGTACCGTAATTTTAACTTAAATTAACTGAAAATAACCCTAGAACCTAGAGTAAACGATCCCTTTAACATAAATTTTTACTCGCTTAGAGTGAGTGCATGAGGAGTGTGAATTTGTATCACTGCCAGTGATAAAAATTCACACTCATCCACTCTCTGTAACACAGGAGCACTGTGACACTGGGTCATTAAATGGCAATATGCTAGCCCGACGAGGCTGTGCGACTGATTGTCTATACAAAACATGGTCGTCTAACCCTAGCAAGACTGCAATATGCATACGATATAATTAATGTGATATCTATCCATCTATCCCCTGTGGATTATTCCCTGTGGGCGAAGATAGGTAAATTGTGGATAGCTATATATTACAACATACATACACTTAGCCCGACCAGGCTGTGTGAGTAACGTCAATATACACATGGTCTTCTAACCCTAGCAAATACCGTTTCTTGGAGCTAACATACACCTAGATCTATACAATAATATAACCCAACAAGAGTAGGGTTACAGTCAGTGAACACTTGTAAAGTATTACTATTAGTAAAATATTACTATTAGTATTAGTACTACTAGTACTACGTACATTTATGTTACTATATTATTGCCTACGTGTTGGAATCGTGTGAACTATAAGTATAATGCTGCATGAATGTTATTACTATCTATATGGACTATATTATCATTTCGTAGGTTTTACTATCATCAGACAGTCTTTATATAAATACAGCTCTGTGAGTGGCCGCAGCCATCTTTTTAACGCCATACAACGTCATTATTACGATCGACGTCATTATTACTGTCATAACTCATCTAACCATGATAAACCCCACAGAAACTTGTTACTGGTAGCGGAAAACACATATCTCTATATATGGCAATGATTTAAGGCGGGCTTATGTCAAGCTTGCGAGCCGACTCGACTGGAAGCAACTGGCTGCAGTTCACTGTGACTGCAGTGCTTAGGTCGGTCGACTGCGACGCGACTGCCTGCGACTGGCCGCCACTAGTTGCTCGGAATAGAACAGTTGGCAACTGGACGCAACTAGTCGCTGCTGATCGCTTCCAGTTGCTCGAAATCCAGTTGCTTCCAGTCGAGTCGGCTCGCAAGCCCGACATAAGACCGCCTTAAATCATTGCCATATATAGAGATATGTGTTTCCCGCTACCACTACCAGTAACAAGTTTCTGTGGGGTTTATCATGGTTATATGAGTTATGACAGTAATAATGACGTCGCTCGTAATAATGACGTTGTATGGCGTTAAAAAGATGGCTGCGGCCACTCACAGAGCTGTATTATGTATAAAAACTGTCTGATGATAGTAAAACCTACGAAATGATAATATAGTCCATATAGATAGTAATAATATTCATGCAGCATTATAGTTCACACGATTCCAACACGTAGACAATAATATAGTAACATAAATATGCATAGTACTAATACTTTACAAGTGTTCACTGANCCCTTGCAGTGCACCTACCACATCCCTACCCCTTGCAATGCTCCTACCACACACCTACCCCTTATAATTCTCCTACCACACACCTACCCCTTATAATATCCCTACCACACACCTACCCCTTGCAATGCTCCTACCACATCGCTACCCCTTGCAATGTTCCTACCACATCCCTACCCCTTGCAATGCTCCTACCACATCCCTACCCCTTGCAATGCTCCTACCACATCCCTACCTCTTGCAATGCTCCTACCACACACCTACCCTTTATAATATCCCTACCACACACCTACCCCTTATAATATCCCTACCACACACCTACCCCTTATAATATCCCTACCACACACCTACC
>NW_014581650.1:12091-12335 GCF_000485595.1 Priapulus caudatus
CAATCATGCTTACACGTAACACATTAACCATTTGTTTGGGCAAGTACACAGTGAAATACAGACACACGCACACACACATACACACACATGTTTTATTGTATGCTATGTAGAAACTACTGGTTGATGATACGTACTCCAAAGTTAGAATATAGATAGATCTGAATGGCCTGGTAGGGATCATAGGGTCTATGTCCCCCAGGGTACTGCCGGAACGTACCCTGGGTACGGTCCGGTATACCGAAAC
>NW_014581650.1:13264-20797 GCF_000485595.1 Priapulus caudatus
TCAGCGTAGGGGCATCGTAGGGACATGCGGTTTGTTTTATATGAACAAGGTAAGACAGCTAATCAATAATACTGCAAAGGATCGTCAAAATAAAACGGGAAAAGTTTATTAATTCGACTAATACTGCAGCATGGTTTCAGCATTTTACCCTTGTACGCTCTCCTTCTTTATCTGCTCTTGATAGAATTCAGCTGCCTTGGCGGAGGTCTGCGCTCTCCGAGTGCTCTAGTATTTTATATGTTGCTCCAGGAGCGCGTTTATTTAATGTTGCTCCAGGGCGCGTTTATTTAATGTTGCTCCAGGGGCGCGTTTATTTAATGCTGCTGCAGGGGCCCGTTTATTTAAGGTTGCTCCAGGGACCCGTTTATTTAATGTTGCTCCAGAGGCGCGTTTATTTAATGCTGCTGCAGGGGCCAGTTAATTTTTCCGTTTTTTGGCTTAGATGACCTCGGAGGTCAAATCTAGAGTCCCTATATACAGAGAGTTGCGCCAACTCCGGATTTGACTCCATGTTGTTTCCAAATGTATCCACACCGCTGCTGCTTAAGTACAGCGCTGTATGGATACGCTGTACAATGGTCCGTAGTAATTAATTAGACTAATCGTGCTTCAAAAAACTCAAAATTTACAGAGATTATAGCTAAGACATGTGTCTATGTGTATCTAGATTTCTAGAAATGTAACTCAAATCGTTCGCGCCATATGATAGTTTAATTGTACACATTCTTACCGCCATAGCCGTGCGTATCTATTTGGAAACAACATGACGTCCAGCGACCACGTGACCGATAGTTTTTCGACTCGTCATGGCGCAACTCTCTGTATATAGGGACTCTAGTCAAATCCAATGTGCCCATGGCATTTAGCACCAAAATGTACCCCTATACTAAACGTCTTTAATTTTTTAAATTTTTAAATTAACGGTGTAGTAGCAGAAGTACACCTACTAAACTAAACAGTCAACAAGAGCCGCAGAGCGTCTGGGCTCATCTGGGGTCTGTTGCTACGGTTATGAACGTACAATTTCAGTCGTGCGTAGTGACACATTTGTTAGGCGCAGATATGCAGATACGCAGTTGCGTACACATCATTGTTAGGACACGCTCACTATCTCCCCTGTTTCGAGCGAAAATAGGATCGCACACCGAGAGGTGGCACTGGTGCTGTTTTGAGGCACAAGCCGGGGAACAAGAGTGCGCTCGAAGCTAATGATTTGTCCCAGTTGAGCCCGGGTGCCATTGTGTTAACATGTTAGGTGAGTTGTATCAATTTGATTCACGATAAGTTGTTCAATATGTAAACGTTGTTATTAGGATGTAATATGTTACTGTTTAACATGTAACGCTCAATGTGTAATCGTAAAAGTTTAGTGAATTACAGGATTTGTAATGCTGCTGTCGAAAGACCACAGCCGCGTGTAAATGGCCTATACTAAGCCATTCAAGGCCAAGGCTTACCGTGAAGCACACTGCATGATTATAGCTGGCATTTGACTGTAATGTTATACTGCAAGTTGCAGTACTGTTAGAGAGTTAGTGTGAAATTTAACCAGCTTATCTGGTATTTATGATGGCAATGATTGGATTACAGGATTTATTACTGGCTGAAGTGACCGTGTGTGACAGTTCACCACATTGGTTTATCAGAAAAATGGCAGTTACGTCCGGTCACAGTAGTAAGTTAATTTCTGACATAATACAACGTTTACATAATTGTAACAACTTATCGTGAATCAAATTGATACAACTCACCTAACATGTTAAACACAATGGCACCGGGCCAACTGGGACAAATCATAGCCGAGCGCACTCTGTTCCCCGGCTTGTGCCTCAAAACAGCACCAGTGCAACCTCTCGTGTGCGATCCTATTTCGCTTGCGAAACATCCTCCCCCCACGATGCGATGGCACTCTCGCATCTTTACCCATACAGTACTGATTAATTGGCTCTACAGTCCCAATTACTCATACCCTTTCTACAGGACATATGACTACTATCTATTAATCAGGTCTCACTGAACAGACTTTTCGCAGTTTTTGAACTTGGACGTTTCGCACTCGATGTCTTTTCCCGGGTACACTTTTCAAGTGATTTCGACCAAGGCTTCCATTGTCCCGAATCATGTTAGGGTCACTATCAGAACAACATCATTCTACCCTGACATTCTTCGACGTCCACATTCCAATTGTCCTCGAGAACCAGCAGCGGGAAGACATCTTCGAATCCATGGACTTCAGAAGGCATCGACTTATGCGCTGACGAATTCGCAGTCTGTCTTTCGGATTTCTTTCGTCGGACGGAACGGTGCCTTGTGGAACCTACTGGAGGCTCGCGTCCCAAAGGATTCGTTTGGCAAATGTATTTTACGCATCCGTCTGATCGTTCAGTAGTCCTCCGATGTGGTCGTTCCGTTTACAAGATTTGCCTACTTCTTGTAGGGCAGGTATGCAGCTCAACGCGTGAGTCGTTGTTCCCTGATTGCTTCTTCAGGACATTGCTTCTGCAGCTATTTACTAAGTGCTTTCAGCACATCCATTTTGTATTGGAAGCCATTGCGTAATGAAGCTTCCACATTTAACCTGGTCTCTCTGCACAGAAGTCTTTGTAATGCATCTTTACTCCAGCCAGTCAACATTTCTCTCAGTTGCCTCATGAGCAGCCCACAAACTGCGTACCGTCTGTCGCTCTGTATCTCTTTTGGATGTCCGCCTCATGGCAAAGAAACCGTCTCATATACCTGCAGGAATTCCCATAAGTTGTAACAATTTTTCAACTGCTACTTCCAAGTGAACAGCTCTTCGTGTTGAGGCAAGTGAAGATGACTCCATTAGTGTTTGTATTTATTTGTCCCAACCTTTACCACCTATGGCGCCAAAATAATCGCAGGAGTGAAATAGAGATGGGCGGGGTAAACGGCCGTCATTATTCTTCCACCTGAAGACTGCCAGCCTCTGTCCAGCATTGTGTGTCGAAGGCTCTGGCAGTTACCACAATCGAACTTCACCTTCTTCGCCAGGCTCGTAAATCCCACTTCCCCAGTAAAAAACCTTTGCCCCCCCCCCCTTTTTCTAACTTAGCAGCAGTAGTGCAACACGCATAAATGGCCACATTCCTGGCAATTCCTCGTGATTAGTAGGATAATGTGATGGTTCTCTTGCAAGGCAAAAGCTGGATTGTCTTGACTCGTAGGACTACGTCCTCCCACATAGATGATGATGTTTCCTTCAGCAAAAGGACTTAAGGACTTGAATAACCCTTCTCTCATGTCTTCAGTACATTCTTCTGGCTTCTTTGATCGCAGTATTTTCTCTCCTGTGGAAAGTCTCTGCTGTCTGACAGCGGCCCGTCTTCCTTCAATCATTTGGCTTTCAAATGGTTAGGAAATCTAAAACCGTATGCTGTCATCACGGAGTTCAACTTCCGTCCACTTGGAGAACTTTTGTACAGTAATGGCACATGTCTTAACTTCACTTACTAGGCAAGTACAGATATTTCTCTTTCCTTTCTTTCTTTGTTAATTTCGTTATCTCAGCTTTGGGAATGCACTGTTTGCCATTCTTCTTCTTGGGCAACGAGAAAGGCTGGACATTCTCCATTCACCTCCAGTCTGCGATTGCAATGCCCTACTGGAACACTTTGTCGGCGATGTTATATCCCTGGTATGTTGTCGCCAATGCTGACGGGTCGTCTGGCTCTGTATTCTGATACCTGTTTTGCAACAAAAGACTTAAACTGCTGGACTGGCCTCTTAATCCAGGACAAGGCTATATTATACTGTCAGACAAGGAATACAAGCTTTGTCGGTTTCACTGAGCATCTCTTCCATCACCACGTAGCAATATAGTCTGGCTGCGAGGACAGCGATTGCAACTTCCAATCGAGGAAGTAGAGATATTCTTCTCAGTGGGGCCACACGTTGACTTGCTGAACAAACCTCAGCTCATAACTTCATCATTCATCCTCTTCCCACCTTGGTAATACAGCCACAGCGCCGAATGCTGCTTCTTGACGCATCAGCAGAATATCACAATTTGCAGTAGGTCCTGGATGTTTTGGCATTAGGCATCTGTTGAAGGACTATACCATCTAGCTTTTCCATTGAATGAAGAAACTTCTCCATTCGTTTGTAACTTTGGTAGACGGCGTCATCCCAGGCCAATACCAACTCTGCCACAGCTCCTGCATTAATATTTTCTGCGCTTTGATTATAAAATGCACCTGGTGAACCGCTATTGGATCACAGATTTTGGCCAATTCACATCAAACGTTCCGTTTGGTCATCACCCCCTCAATTTTTCCTTGTTCTGACAGTTTTGACCTTGCACTTTAGAAGATCAGACTCAGACCCAGACCACGCCCTAAGACTTTCTGCTCTCCGCATTGCCAATGCCAAGTCTTCATCAGGATTTTCTCTTGTCATCATTCATGGACCATTTGAGAACCATTCTTTTAATCTCTAAAGCCTCCCTTCTGGAGTACAGTGTCCATATCATGGGTGACATCTCTGGCCTTTTCCAATTGTATAGACTGACTGTGGGCAAATGTCATCCATATAGGTGTCCTTGTCCAAGTATATCTGCAGCCCCTCTGGAATACTGGGCATGGCTCCTTCTGCTCGGGCAGTTCGCTCTTCGAATGCAGTTAAGCCATAGCCGGTGCAGGTTTGTCGCCATGTTACCACTTCCTTTTACATAAACATCCGGTTCTCTGGATTCGTACTTCTCCAGCGGGAACCGATGACACATGTTGTCCATTTCTGAATCTCCCCTTGGTGGTACATCTTTGATATATCACCTGATATGCTATCGGTGTTGCCTAGAACGCAAGCAGGAACAACAATCATTCAGGAGAATCCGGGCCTTCTCCAGTAATCATTCAGCAACTATGTCGCGCTTAAAGGATGCAGAGAGTTAAAAGCCGATCCTGCACTGGTGTGCTCTTCTTCTCCTGGTCGGAGGACTGCATGATGAATGATATAGATGTAGCAGGGCCATTGTAATTCTGTATCTCTTCTGAGTCCCAATTCTCTTTGAATACCCCTTTTCCTCCATTCCTTCATCTGCTCATCATATAGTCGGGCACTTATCTCATCTTTCATCAACGCGCTGTTCGATTGATACAGCTTTGGCCATACATTGCGTCTTGTTGTTAGGCAACTCTTCCGGATCTCGTCTCGCACGGGTATGGAACGTAGCCATCTTGTTATTCGTCTTTTTACATGCCTGCCCACATCGCGATTGAACTGCTGTCGTTCACGTAGGTGTCTATTCGCGTATTATCAGGCGCCTTATCATTTGCAGTTTCGGTAGCCTCAGCGCCCATCCTCGGTTTGACCAAGACTTGTTAGGTCGCCGCTGTCTGTACTGATGTGGAGTAGGCAGTTGCAGAGACTGTCGTAGCTTAGCCTGATAATTCCAAAGATTACCTCTAGCCCCAATGTGACTTCCGCTCAGTAATATCCGTTTGATTTGATGCGTTTCTTCTCCATGCATCTCTGGATGAGTCCAGCCCCAATAACACATCTATGTATTTACCATAGCCGTCTGCTGAGTTGCTTGTGCCTATAGCAGACTCAATTATCTTCAGTATTGCTCAGCCTGTTTTGGAAACACTTAGTAATTTCGGGTTAACACCAACAGCTGATTATGCATACTTCGTCTTGTTAGCAGAATAAACCTTCAGCTTATATATTTGGTTTGTAAGTTTTGGCCGTACCTCCTATGTGTCGAGGTCGATTGGGCTGGATTGACTTATCTTAAGCCGCAAGCTTTCTCGCTACTTCTTTTCCGGATCCAGGCTAATATTGGGCTCCAGAGTCCGAGCAGGATTATTCGCTGATGTGTAAGTTGACATCCGTACCAATCCCTTGGGTGACGATAGGCAAACGCACCTCGTTGTCGTTTGAATGCAAGTCCCACAATGGTTGCTCCCAGCACTTTTATGCAGTAATGGGTTGATGAATAGGACTCACAGTTTGTTTTGAACAGCCGTGTCTTCCTCTGCAGGTTCTCATATTAATGATCCTTGCCCGCTCCCGTTTCAGACACTGAAGCAAACCTGCTTTTCTTCGATAGCTTGGTACTCTCCTCACCAATAGCTCTTTGGAAGAGTACACATTGGTCTGGCCAGCAATGATCATCTGACTCGCATACCCAACACTTTTTCCATCTCTGCCACTGTTGAGGGCATTGGCTGTGTGTCTTGTCGTTTGAGTCAGATTGACTTGCTCTTTTAAAGCAGTTTGAACTGCTCGCTGATTTCTAGCGTGGCCCTCATCCGGGTTCTCATTTCATTCGTTAGAAGTTTAAGAAGACTCTTAGTGAGGCTTCCTCATCTTTCGTGCCAGGACTGCTAGCATACACCTTGTCTGTCATTCGAGGGTACAGCTTTTCTCTATTCTGCGCACATATGATTGTTATTCATATCTGCGCCTTTCCAACTTGTGACAGATATATTGTAGCAACGTCTGACAAGATGGGCTAGTTCACAGAAGCGGCCATCTTCTCATTCTGCAGTTGCCGGAATTGACCAGATCCTGTGTCACAGTGTCTGAAATGAGTCTAGATCACCATAGTACATGTCAAAGATTATTCCAGCATGCAACATAATCGGTCCCGATTCCCTTCAACAGCTCGAGAGGCTTGCCGGATACGCCTTCCACGAGGATGGAGACTGTAATCTCTATCTTCATAGTGAGGGTCGATCATATGTTTGAAGTCGTCCTTGAATGTATGATATTCTCGAACGTCTCCGTGAATACGCGGTACCTTCGGTTCTCGACCCTTGGCTTAGTTTTGTAGGACTACAGTTTCCTGTTATACGTATCGTTCAGTTCAGCTTTTGGAGAAACTGCACCTGTTAATGGCAGTGGCATCTGGTCCAGCTGTTCAGGTAACGGATCTGATGGTATTTGGTATTGGTATAAGCCCTTCGATGACGATCTGACCTTAGCTTTAACAGCAGCTAACTCATCGATACAACTTTATATGTAGTCTTCTCTTTTTCATAGGCTTCCATATCATCAATCATCTCACAGTATTCATCATGACGTTCCTGCAGCACCCCAAAGGCCAACTCCAGTTTCCTTTAGCTCATATTAGTTCCTCCAGAGGTCCTCCTGTAGCAGTAGATTCTCACAAGACCCGTTTCTGCCTTGTGAACCTTTGTCTTACCGGTCCGTCGTTTCATCTTCTTGTCCTCATCTCACCTCTGGTAGGCAAGTAAATTGAATATGGAAGGGCTCGATGTAGACGAAACAAGAACGCAGTTACACACCGTATTAATGTATGAGATCCTTTATTGATCAGCATTCAATTCTGTGAAGAATGAATAAAGCAAAAACAGCTTTAGGTTGAGGTTCTTTAAACAACACTCTATAAGAAAAAACAGCACGCACCCAATTCGTAATATTGCATAATCTCAGTTAAACATAAATAATCCATTTTGAGTTGACATTCTGTCATTCATAGATACATAAAGATGCTAAGACATAAATAAGATATGCATAAATGCATAATGACAATTACCGACTGTC
>NW_014581651.1:0-10106 GCF_000485595.1 Priapulus caudatus
TCCATCTCCGAAAGCCCTTCGTTTGCCAAATTTTAGTAAAAAAAAAACAAAGGCCTTATATCAGAGACGAAGGGTCCGTAGTCACTCGCCTCGCCGGCAACTCAATCCGTGTGTCGAGATACCGGCCTGGAGATCAGGCAGTTTGACTCACCGGCCAACTCATGTGAAATTGAAAATTGAGATTGATCATGTGTGACAAAATTACACTCTACGCATAATAAAAGGTTATTCCCACAAAAATGCCACACACTTATATTTATGATACAGTACATTCAACCATCTTAAAGCAAACCATGCAGAAATTATCCCCTACTGTACCTGCAATTATTACACTCATATCAAGTAAATTTTTATTATTTAGCCTGGTTCAACAATATTGTATCCATCAGATTTGTTCTCCATGTATTGTAAAAGACTGCTTTCAGTTCATGTATTTGTATGTGAATTATATACAATAAAGATTTAATACTAATAGGAAAAATATACGTTTCGACATCGGAATGTGTAAAACATCTTAAATGAGTTAGCCGGCGAGTCGAGCTCGGAGCTGCCTGATCTCTAGGCGGATCATCTCGACCACGAGCCGAGCTGTCCGACCTCCAGACGGGTGAACTCGCCACAATGCGATTCACCAACTAGCAACGTTTCAATAATATAAATTATAATGTCATTAATGATGGTAAATTAAATAAAAACGAAATGTATTTACTAGGCTACATTATTCCTTGTGTTTCTCTACTCTCTTTCTCATATTATTATTAGACATTTAGAATTGTCACAAATTTGGTTTGTTTTGATTTTGGTGCTGACACGTGACCACTATTAAATCACTACCGAGTACCGGTTCCTCTGGGTCTTACATATAGCGCGTTCGATTTTCTTCTCCAAGTTAACCTGGGTCTACTCGGGCCAGCCCCAAATACATTCAATTTGGCAGTCACGTGGTATTTTTGCGTTACCCGGGTGAGGCCTGAAGTACCGCGTAGCCGAGCCGCTCACTTGGGGAAGTATCCCACAATCCATTGCAACGAAATGGCGACGATATATCAGTGCGGGAATTGCATGAATGTAGCAGTAGTAATGACTGTCGATGACTGCGTGTGTTTGCTCATTCTTAGATTTCATTAATAATAAGATTGCAATTGCTATTCTTTTTTTCTTGTCACTGGCATCCATGAGGATAATTACCCGGGGTTAACCCTAAAACCGTTCGTTTATCTTCCCTAACGCAGATGCGTTCGATTTCTTACCAAGGTTAACCCAGGTGGCTCTGGGGAAGCAAATCGAACGCACTATTAGTGCATTCGATTTGCTTCTCCAAGTTAACCTGGGTCTACTCGGGCCAGCCCTAAATACTTGCGATTTGCAAATCCACGTGGTATTTGCGTTACCGGGTGAGGCGAAGTACCCGCTAGCCGAGCCGCTTACTTGGGGAAGTATCGCCCATACTTGCAACGAATTTGCCAAAATCTTCAAAAATCAAAATCTTCAAGCACGTAATGAAGCAAAACTGTCGATGACTGCGTGTGTTTGCTCATTCTTAGATTTCATTAACAAGTGCCGCGGAGCGACAGCGCTCATCTAACGTCTACTGCGGTGACTCTGTGGTGGAGTGGTAGGATTCTAGTAACCCTGTTAGTCCAAATGTGTTCACCATTACAGCCGAAACATGTGGAAGGCCAGCTAGGGATGGTATCGAGGAACCGTTCTGCACAGAATGTTTCGTTGGATTGTTAATGAAAGTTGCCACAAGATGGCTGCGATACGTTTAAGTGTCTTAAAGATTAAGATGGAAGCTCCCCATCGTCCGTAATACAACAACTATTTGTGCAAGACAGAATAGGTAAGCACTCATGACCATGTTACCGTACACAAGCCTACAGGCTGAAACTAGAGAGCTGCACCTGTAACTAATTCACGGCAGGCAAAAACTACAGCAGTAATATGCACACCACATGCCACTGGCAGTGCATACGTTCATAGGTAAACACACCGCCAAGTACAGAATGCCATAGAAATTATACGAATTTAAGGAGGCATAAACCTTCTCTAACCAAATTTAGCTTTGAAATTTCACTGTGACATTGTAGCCTCATACCATCCGCCATGGCATGTATAGATTCCTACTAGCAAACGTCCGGGCAGTCAAATCTTCTCCTAACAGACAGTCAAAACAAATGCCATGTTTAACGCCTACCTCGTTGGCGGTCAAAAGGTTATCGCGAGTCACTTACTCTTTTCGCATGTCAGCAGAAAGTACATTTCATGCCTGTCGCTTTCAATCAAACCATAAAAATGCTAGTCAACTGCGAAACACCTCAGAAAATGCTCTACAAATCTGCCGCTGTGCCCATTGACACATTGACACCCCTGTGACTCCAATTCAGCACTAGGTGATGGCTTTCCCTACCCTATGATGGCTATATACCGACTAATCACGAAGGCCTAGGTCGAAGCCGTGTAGATTTGTGCACGCGAAATTTCTGCATTTCCTCCCTATACCTTAAGTTAGGAGGGAATGTCTTCCTTCTTTTTACACCTCTTAACCTTTGACCTTTGACCCACCAGCTTCGGACATCACAACTCGTTTTCGGATTACCCCCCCCCCCACGTCCCCGAATATCGTGACCACCGTACGTTAGAGGGATAAGATTTGTGCACATGGCAGGACGGTTTATGAGGACGGACAATCATGCGATTTTACAAGCTGCATCTGACTACGTCAGATGAGCTAATAATAAGATTGCAATTGTTATTCTTTTTTTCTTGTCACTGACACTGGCATCCATAATGATAATTAACCCGGGTTAACCCAAAAACCGTTCGTTTATCTTCCCTAACCCAGATGCGTTCGATTTCTTACCCAGGTTAAGGGTTAAGGCACCGGTCATCACGGGTTCCCCAGCAAGGTAATTGTGGGGTAGCTCACTGGGAACCACAGACAGAGTATGGGTAAATAAATGATGGTGAGTATGTTTGTGATTCTATAATTATTAGTGTGCGTTTTCGTGGTGTTTTGCCCACAGGCACTTGAAGCGTTTCAATAAAATATAATGCTAAATAAATACGAAATCTAATACTACTACTAGTATACCAAAAATTCTTAAATGTTATCTTATACTCTCCTATTCACTAATTATTGCCGACAGTTTCTCTGTAAATGCTCTATTGCAGCACACAGGACTAACTGCCGCCATTCCTCACGGCTATGCAACAGTGACGCTCAGAGGGTCCTATGTCCCGGGTACTTGCTGGAACGTACCTGGGTACGGT
The DNA here is from genome assembly GCF_000485595.1 of Priapulus caudatus. Taxonomy (NCBI): domain Eukaryota; kingdom Metazoa; phylum Priapulida; class Priapulimorpha; order Priapulimorphida; family Priapulidae; genus Priapulus; species Priapulus caudatus. Next base: position 3,274 of record NW_014581651.1, read on the forward strand.
CCGGTAATACCGAACGTCCCGCTGGTACTGATCCAATATGCCGAATCCGTACCGCCTGACTGCCACTAACGAGTCGCCTACACTACGCCGCTAACTCCGAACCCGAACCGCTAATCCTAACGCCTAATCCTAGACCCTAACCATATGGCAAATAGTGACCAGGGTACGTTTCCGGTATAAATACCGCACCGTCGCCGGTACGTTCGCGGCAGTTACCCTGGGGGACATATGACCCCTAGTGAGGGCATTACTATTAGTGTCAGGACGTGGATATTTGTCTGCGAGCATACGACACCTGTTCGTATGCCGCTATTTCCCGTCGCAGCAGTGCTGCGCATGCCTGTTCATGTTTGTAATTAAATAAATCTACTATAACTAATAGTAAGAAGGACCGAAGTGTGCGTTTTCCGTATCTCCTCCGAAACCGGCCGCGTGTGCTCCCATACGCGAGATCGAGCTGGGGCCTTCTGGACTTCCGAATACATTCCGCTAGCGTTTTAGAAACGGGCTGATTTTTCGATGGTAATGACTTTTTTGAGGCAATTTTCTAAAATAAGTTATGTGCCGAAGAAACTTCGGGCATTCATCGAAACCCGCGCACCAAATTTAAGATCGCCACATCGCATGCGCACACACGCACACACGAAAGGCCCCATTTGTGGCTGCGGTGTATAAACAACCAAGGTAAAGCACTGCCGCGCAACCAGCTGTGAGGCGAAAATTCAAGAGGAACGGCACGGAAAGAGAGACCCGGCTGCAGTTGGATATGTGTGTTGTGTGGTGTGTGCGTTGCGTGCGTGGCGTGCGTGCGCGGTGTGGGCGTGTAAAATGTAAATGTGGTAATGAGTGTGGTGGGTGCACTGTGTGATTCGTGCGTGCGCATGCGGCCATATATGTGTGTGAATACGGTGTGTGCGTGCGCTGCGCGCGTGTGCAAAACATTTTGAACAACTGGGAGGTGTAACCGTGCCCGCGCTTTACTCGCTCCCAATGCTTCTGACAATTTTATACGCCGTTTTCGATTGTCCTAAGAGCACACAACACCACACTAGTTATATAACCATATACCTTTTGAAAGTTGCTTGTAAACTATTTAATTGTGTTTCTCAGACGGGTTTTTTAATGATAATATAGCTATACTAAATTGTAGATTTAAGGGTGATAATAATTAAGCCGATTTAATTAGGTGGAAGTTTTTCACCTAGCAATAGCAAGCCAGCACTAGAACGCACGCAAGCACTGCCCCACACCGCCGCACAGCTGTGAGGGGCAGAAAATTTACGAGAAACGCGGCAACTGAGAGACGCTTTCAGTTTGTGTGTACTGTATGTATGTATGTAATGTTGTATGTATGTATGTATGTATGTATGTAGGTATGTCGTATGTATGTAGTATGTATGTATGTATGTTATGTTATGTATGTATGTATGTATGTATGTATGTATGTAGTATGTATGCTATGTATGTAGTATGTATGTATGATGTATGTATGTATGTATGTATGTAATGTATGTATGTATGTATGTATGTATGTATGTATGTATGTATGTATTATGTATGTATGTAATGTATGTATGTATGTATGTATGTATAGTATGTATGTATGTATGTATGTATGTATGTATGTATGTATGTAATGTAATGTATGTATGTATGTATGTATATTATGTATGTATGTATGTATGTATGCTACTGTATGTATGTATGTATGTATGTTATGATATGTATGTATGTATAGTATGTAATAAATGTGATGTATGTATGTATTAATGTACTGTATGGTTATGTATGTATGTATGTATGTATGTATGTATTTTAGTAATGTATGTATGTATGTATGTATGTATGATATGTATTATGTATGTATGTATGTATGTATGTTGTATGATGTATGTATGTAGTATGTATGTATGTATGTATGTATGTATGTATGTATGTATGTATGTATGTATGTATGTATTATGTAATGTAGTATGTATGTATGTATTTATGTATGTATGGTATGTATGATATGTATGGTATGTATGTATGGTATGTATGTATGTATTCGTATGTATGTATTATGTATGTATGTATGTATGTATGTATGTATGTATGTATGTACTGTATGTATGTATGTATGATATGTATGTATGCTATGTATGTATGTATTGTAGTGTAGTGTATGTATGTAATGTATAATGTAATTTATGTATGTATGTATGTATGTATGTATGTAATGTAGTATGTATGTAGTATGTACTGTATGATATGTATGTATGTATGTATGTATGTATGTTGTATGTATGTATGTAATGTATGTATGTTATGTATGTATGTAATGTATGTATGAATGTAGTATGAGTATGGTATGTATGTATGGTATGTATGTATGTATGTATGTATGTATGGGTATGTATGTAGTATGTAATTATGTATGTATGTATGTAGTGTAATGTTGTAATGTAGATGTATGTATGTATGTATGTATGTATGTATTGTAATGTATGTATGTATGTAGTTATGATGTATGTATGTATGTATGTAATGTATGTATGTATGTATGTTATGTATGTATGTAAATGTATGTATGTATGTATGTATGTATGTATGTATGTATGTTGTATGTATGTATGTATGTATTAGTATGGTATGTATGTATGTATGTATGTATGTATGTATGTATGATATGTATGTATGTAATGTATGTATGTATGTATGTATGTATTATGTATGTAAATGTATGTATGTATCGTTGTATGTATGTATGTATGTATGTATGTATGTATGTAATGTATGTAATGTATGTAATGTAATGTATGTATGTATGTATGTATGTATGTAGTATGTATGTATGTAATGTATGGTATGTATGTATTGTAATGTATGTATGTTAGTGTATGATGTATGTATGTATGTATGTAGGTATGTATGTATGTATGTAATGGTATGTATTGTTAATGTATTGTATGTATGTATGTATGTATGTATGTATGTATGTATGGTATGTATGTATGTTATGTATGTATGTATGTATGTATGTATGTATGTATGTATGATGTATGTAATGTTAATGTATGTATGTATGTATTTATGTATGTAATGTATGTAATGTATGTATGTATTGTTAATGTATGTATGTATGTATGTATGTATGTATGTATGTATGTATGTATGTATGTATGTATGTATGTATGTATGTTATTTGTATGTATGTATGTATGGTATGTGATGTATGTATGTATGTATGTATGGTATGTATGTATGTAATGTGATGTATCAGGGCGGGCGGCGCCACAGGGGGGGCCAGGGGGGGCGGTCGCCCCCCCTATCATTGCAAGAAAAAGGAAAGAAGAAGAAGAAAAAGAAAAAAGAAAAAAAAGAAAAAGAAAAAAAGAAAGAAAACAAAGAAAAAAAGAAGAAAAAAGAAGAAGAAACATCTTGCAAATGTCTTCAATAATGGGTGGGGTGGGGGGGTCACCCCCCCCCCTCCATTATTTGCCAAGAAAAGGTAAGAATGATAGAAGATTCTTGCAAATAATAGGGGGATTCCCGCAAAAATGATGATGTAAGCCTACTAAGCTGGACCACTTTCATCGAAAAAAATCGAAAAATTAAGTGTCGAAATTCATCCATATAAAACCTGTGGCTTAATTTGATAATCGATGTCAAGGTGTTATTCCGTTGGGAGTCAACGTTAAGACAGGAATGGGGGTCGTTGTCCGGGTGGGGGGGAGGTGGGGGGCGGTGCTGACTCTAATAATACCCTACTACATGCTATCGTTATTTTTAGCCCTCGCCCACGGAGTGGGAGGGGAGGTTATGTGATCGGGGTCTGTGCGTTCGTGTGACACGTTCGTGCTGTGCGCGCGTGTGCGTGCGTGCGTGGCGTGTGTGTGTGACGCGAATTGATATTAGCGGGCGTCCAGCGGAGCGAGCCAGCCACAGCCGGCTGCTGCTGACTGGGAGCGGGCGACGAGAATACATGTACGCTGGCGTATATCGTGGTATTCGTGTGTTCGTAGAGTCGTATGGCGTATGGCGTATTGTCGCTGGCGGAGGTATGCTTTCTCCGTGAGTGCCCCTCTAGTTTTAGTTAGTGTTGTATCGTGCGTGTGGTGGTGCTGCGTGTGCGTGTGCGTGCGTTCATCTCTCCGGGTCATGGTTTCTCTGACTGCTACATAATAAACAAGAATTATTGGTGTCAAAGTTGCTAGCAGGCAATAGATTTTAAAGCAATCATTTGTTCCGGGACCCCCTCTTTTAAAAACGTTGTTCCAGTTTCATAGCATTGAATTTCAACGAAATCCTAGCTAGTTCCGGAGACGCCGGCCCATTTTCGAACCATAGCGCCGGTTCCAGAGCATACCAAATTCACCAAACATAGTTCCAGAGACCGCACGATTTTCAAGGTCTGAGTTAGTTGCCAGAGCCCCCCCCCGCCCATTTTTAACTTTGCAAGTGCACATACGGCAGATACCTAACATAAACTGTGGGGTGAGTCCTGCCCCCCGCCCGGGGGGTTTCATCTCCTTGGTATATGTTTCTTCCTTGTTTTCCCTGCACAATTTTTTTGTCAGCAATTTGAGGGCTTTGATTATGCTAAAACTCTGAGAGCTTCCCCGACCCGCCTGCCAGGGCTCTGCCGCCTGGACCGCCACCAGGGGCACTAAGGCGGGCCGCCTGGGGCCCTGGATTCATCAACAGTCTGCGCAATAGTGTATGGGTAACAGTTTCTACGTAGTGCAACATTGGTGAACAATTGGCGGAAGGCTATTTGACAATAGATCCGTAATTTTAGAAAGCAAAATTTTCGTTCTTAAGTAGGCTTTGCCCCAGTAAACGACTAAATAGATATTCTACATGCAAAATTATCATCAATACTGAATTCAGTCAGACTGAAATATATATAATAGAAGTGTTTATTTCTAACCGCTAACCCTGTATAAATAACTGCTACTTTTTATTTGTATGTTTTTATTTCAGAGCCACGCATGAGGTAAAGTTTCAACATGACAGGGTGTAAACCTCAGCGTTACATTTCGGCAATGGTTGCGGTAGTTTTGTACTTTGCTCTATCAGTTTGTGTATTGAATACCCTTGGAAATATTTGTGGTAAGTGTAATTGAATTTGATATTTTGGGTTGTTATAGGTACTTTCTTATAGCACATGAAAATGTATCATAAGTCACAAATATATATATAATTTAAAATTTTGAGAAAATGGTGAAATTTGGTGTATTATAAGCAATGTTCTTCCATCAATAAACTACACTTTATTGACAGCATTCAAAATTAGTGTCGACCCGGAGGCCTGAGGCCACCAAGTTTTTGCTCTCAGCCCCATCCTACAAAACTGCCCGGTCACTCCTGAACTGGCACTTATTTCCTCCTCATCTACGGCTGAGAGAGGTCTATGTCCCCAGGGTTACTGTCCGAGACGTACCCTGGTACGGTTCCGGTATACCGGACGCTATAACCCTGATACCTATCTAAATATAGCACGCGACCGTACATTCGCCAACTCCACTAACGAGTCTAGGAGTCAGCCTACGCACTACGCCTAAACCCTAACCCTAATCCATAACCATATCAAATTAGTATTACCAGGTACGTTTCCAGGCAGTACCCTGGGGGACATAGACCTTAATGAGCCATATTAACGCTGAAATACTACGAGTTATTGCAATGGCCAGTTTAGACAGACTTGTAAACGGCTACGGTCCTGAACGTAGACGGGGTGGTAATCCAAAACACCTATGAGCCGAGGGCATGGAACTCCCTCAACGCATAGATTCGTCCACGACGAACAAAATCTCGATGACAGTCTAAGAAACTCGATTGCGGCTTAATATGTGTTAGCATACGCCATGAGTGTTATTATGGACCGCATAACTAAGTTCATTCATATCGCAGGGGTTATCGGGTAGAAAGTGCAGGGGCCACCGACCAGTGACACCTGACACGCACGAATCAAAGCTATTAACCTTGGAATTTCGTCATCTTATTTCTTAACATTAGAAATGGACTATTTTTAATTCAGTTCAGATATCTAGAACAATGTAAACTGTATATACTTCAAGATTCTAGGCACTCTTTAACTTTGCGGANCGATTCACCAACTAGCAACGTTTCAATAATATAAATTATAATGTCATTAATGATGGTAAATTAAATAAAAACGAAATGTATTTACTAGGCTACCATATTCTTGATGTTTCTCTACTCTCTTTCTCCTATTAATTATTAGACATTTAGAATTGTCACAAATTTGGTTTTGTTTTGATTTTGGTGCTGACACGTGACCACTATTAAATCACTACCGAGTCACCCAGTTCGGCTATGCTGGGTCTTTACATACTAGGCCGTCCCCGCGTTTCGACCTTTCTCTTCCTCGGCTGGGTCAGAGGTGCACTCACAGGCGTCTGACGGTTTATATATCAGCTCGGCAGCGCAGCCGCCACCCAGAAATCACTACAATTTAGGACAGGTCAGCGTGTTATTTTTGTGGTTACCCGGGGTAGACAGCGGCCCGAAGTTAGATCGCCGCTGCTAGCCGAAGTCAACGCTCACCCCAACTTGGGGAAGTGATACCGCTACCGTACCGAAACAAGATCCCATACTGCACGAGCCGGCACGAAAGTGGCCGAGCCGAATACTATCAGGTGGCGCCGCCAGCACTTGCCAGGTGACGATGTCAGCAGATAGGTGCCAGCCGAATGAACTGTACTGATGGACTCGCGTGAGTTTGGCTCCATGTCTAGATTTCATTAATAATTAGATTTTACCTTGCAATTGCGTCTATTCCTTTCTTTTCGTTTTGTCAACCTGGGCATCGCGCATGCAGGGGATGA
>NW_014581652.1:0-5452 GCF_000485595.1 Priapulus caudatus
CGGTTTCGGCAGCTGATGGAATGAGTGATCGATTTTTTCTCTGTGTGGCAGCATTGTACAGTCAGTGCTGACAATGTGTGAAAATTCACGAATTGAGGGGTTTTTCACGGATTTTTCGGCGAGTTTGACGGATTGGCAGGTTTTTTCCAGCTACGAACACTCCCCAGGTATAAGAGATGGCCCTGTGAAAATTGCATCCAGATCGCTTGGGTGGTTTGGCCGCCTATAGGGGAGATACATAGATACATACATACATACGAACTCAAATATATATTAGATAGAGGGTTCCGCGACTTGCACTAAAAATAGCAATATTACCTACAATCTCTTGCCGCCGGCCTAACTGATAGTCAGAATTGCGAACACGTGTTACCGATATGCGCAATCTACCGATTTTACATCGATAGGTTGTACATACGATAGTGTTATTATAGTAATCTATATTAGCAGTAAGTAGATCCCGGTTTTGCAGACAGGTTTACCAGCGCGTGTTGGGGTGCTAGAGTTCGATATGATTGTGCAAACCCGGTTTTACAGGGTGTTGCAGGCAGATTTATCAGCGTGGGTTGGGGTGCTAGTCTGCTAGTGTTCAATGAGATTACACAGGTCCGGTTTTGCAGGGCTTTGCATGCAGGGTTATTAGTGTGGGTTGGGATGCTAGAGTTCGATGAGGTCGCCGCACAGTCTTGCGGATTGCTAGATTGAGCTGGTCGGGAGCTTGCACGCAACACATATCATGGACTTGTAACGAAGCTAATTTAGCCATACTTATTTATAAGACTTTACACCGGCAGATTCGTTGACAGGGACTGGCTGTGGGATCGAGTGACCACTGTCCTACTGCCTTGACACTAATGAGGCGGGTGAGTGATTAGTATGCACCCGAGGCCAGGCCCTGTCACCGAATCTGCCGGTGTAAATTCTTATACTTCTTATTCTCTATATATACTGGTATCCTGAGTTGTACGGAGGCGGCACTGCATGCAGCTTGGTATTCGTGTACGTCACGTGATGACTAATCATAGAACAACGCTTCGTATGATCACGTACCATGCTACCTTAGCACAACGCTTCGTATGATCACGTACCATGCTACCTTAGCACAACGCTTCGTATGATCACGTAACATGGTCCTTAGCACAGTGCTTCGTATGATCACGTACCATGCTACCTTAGCACAAGGCTTCGTATGATCACGTACCATGCTACCTTAGCACAACGCTTCGTATGATCACGTACCATGCTACCTTAGCACAAGGCTTCGTGCTATAAGGTGACATTCGTCTAATTACTACAGATCTTACGCTCGATCTCTGCTAGGTGCTACACCGAAATGCGCTTATACTATATATAATCGGATGTACGGACAACGGACGGACTTACGACTGGCGGTACATGTTTTTGCTTCTTCCCGTATTATCGTTTAAGGGATTATTTCTCGTACGATCTCATAAGAACATTTCCGTTACGTATAAAGAGTTGCCGCCAGCGGATATGTAGGAGTCATGGAAACCATTTATATATTAAGCAATAATAGCAACAGCTTATGTACGTAACCGCAGCTGCAGCAGCAAAAAGATGCGCAGTATATTCTGGGGAAGACATATTCGTAGCGGTGTTGAATTTGTATAAATTTGTTTATGCTTTGTGATTAACGTCATCATTCATCACGTTGTTCTCATTAAGGTCATTAAAAAAAATTAAAATTAAGGTCAGATAAGAAGTCAATTGTGAACCGAACAGCGCGAGTGTGTAGACAGCAATGAAATAACGAAAGAATGTTTTTAATTAAATTTTTCGCATGTTGAAATATTCGACTCGTCTGCTACTAAAATTTGACGCTCGCGATACATTACTCGTCTAAATTTCTGCTCGTTTCGCAGGTAGTTGTGTCGCAGGAGTTGTTGGGCTGACAATGCCACGTTATTGCCTCTTCGGAGACACCGTAAACACCGCATCGCGAATGGAATCGAATTCATTACGTGAGTACACATTTATCTCCGCCATCTCCGCCACCAGTGGCGTCATAATGGGGGTGCGGGGGGGGGGACGCACCGGGTGACACTATCAGAGGGTATTTTTTAATCAGGGGTGATTTTAATTTTGCTAGTTGTTTATGTCACTACTCAGTATTGCCATTACATTTAGTGATATACGGGAGTTACGATTTACCAGTAACATTAGTACAAAAAAACATTACTAAGGATTCTGTATGGTCTGGTACGGGAGGAGGTCCATGGGGGTGACACCATGAGTTACCGCACCGTGTGACACCAACGTACCCTAGTGACGCCGCAGCCGCCACCGTACTCGTTCGACGTAAACATATCACGGGTTCTCGCAGACGTCACTAGGGTTAATAATAGGATCATCATCAGAATTCCCTATAAGGCGTGTTCACACACGAGAAAACCCGCGATGCTAATCGCGATGGAAATACCGAGATAATTGTGTCGTTGTTCACACAGGCGGAAATATCTCGCTAATCGCCGAGCGGGATAATTCTAATAATCGAACTGCGCATGCCTGATATCAAGCCGGAATATAACCCTTCCGGTCGCGCGCGTGCGAATTATGTACTACCGGGATTCGAGTTCGGTGTTCGATTCCACGTACACGGCAGTGCAGTCGTTGGTAGTAGTCTAGCTCTGTTACGTTAACGTATGCTACTCTAGCTATGTTACGTTAACGTATGCTACTCTAGCTCTGTTACGTTAACGTATGCTACTCTATGTCTGCACGTATTTACGTAAACATACCGGGATTATTTGCGCGAGCGTTCACACACACGTCACGGTGCAATTAATCGCGCTAATTCCCAAATAATCGCAGTCAAAAGTGCGATTTGCAGCGCGATGCTGATCGCGATATGTAGTGAGATTTTTGCGTTCACACTTGTAAAAATCTCGAGATTTCGATCGCGATGCAAAAACTGAGATTTGCATCTCGCTAATTCCCGCCGGTGTGAACGCGCCTAATATCTACTTCTGATCATGATCGTACACGCATAATTTATATTCTTACGTACTCAACTTGTTATACAACACGCGTCTGGTATTGTTATGCTCAGGAAACCAGCGAACTTGGATGCGCACCCCGTGTTGATCCGCAGTGCAGTCGCCGCGTTCCAATTGTCGTTATTATTTTGCTAAATCTATTTTTATATAAAAACTAGATCGTTCTAACACGCTGATTAAACGAGTGACAATTATTTTCTTCGCGCATTGCAGCTCTAAAGATTCACATCAGCTCAGAGACCAAGGAAATCCTAGATACGTTTGGTTGCTTTCAAATAAGCGAGAGGGGATTGGTGGATATGAAAGGTAAAGGCCAACTCGTCACCTTCTGGCTCTTGGAGGAGGTTTTGCAATCAGACACGCAAGAGAATCCAGGCACAGAAATTTGAGCACGCCATTCGATTTTATCAGAGTATGGTGGCGGGGATCGAAAACTCGTTAGTAAACCGCCAGCGTTCAATCGTTAAGGTAGCTTTGCTTGCTAGTGCGTTTATCGTTAGACGCCGTAGACTAGCTGTGATTCGAGAATTGTCTGTGAACTCCACGTAGTAGATCTAGATATAACCTTGAAGTAATCATTCTGTCAGCCAGAATGATCAGTCAGAATAATTACTCCAAGATATAACCCACGTAGACTGTTACGGCGATCGTTATCTGCCGTGCTTGAGAGGGAGGATTACGGGTCTGTTAATATAGGGGAGGGTTTGGTATGTTTGGGGGGATAGAGTTGACGCGAGCGTCGATCATCACCGATTATTGCACACGGCAGTGGCAGCATTTTACATATGCATCTAGATCAAGAGTATATGATAGAGATCGCTATTATGTACTCTTGATCTAGATTGAATTCCTGCGTGTTATCTAGTCTGGGTGTCTGCCTAGCTGTATAGCTGTGTAGCTGTAGCACATTAATTGCCACTTAATTACTTTGTTCTCATGTGCATATAAATAGAATAAGCAGTTTATCTTCGCGGACACTTCTTCTCCTTGTAGACCTGCTATAACTCATATAGTCTCTTTGGACGTTTATAAGAACCAAGGATTCGATTAGCGTGTTTTTAGCGAATAAGTTGACCGTCAAAATACGTTCGTGTTGTTACCGGTAGATGTCGGTAGTGAACACGCACGTGTGAAACCCATAGAACTTCTATTTCTAGTTCTATGGTAAAAAATTATTCGTCCGTGCATGAATAATGTGTTTTGTAGGGCTGTCCCGCTTGTTATAGATGCCCAACCCGTGTAACTAGTGCAATGTAATTTGTAACGTATGAAATGTGAAAACCTATATAGATGATAACGTGAACAATGGCCTATATATATGTTATGATTGTATATATATGTTGGAAAATAATCCTACAAGTACATGACAGTAGCGTGCCCATGCTACATGGAGAACATCCCAACTCAAAAACCGCGTCTAGACGCTTAGTTTAGTTAACTATTCACATATTGTTGTTTATATTATTTTTATTTATTTATTATTATTATTTATTATTATATTTATTGTTATATATCACACGCAGCTAGTTGTTCTATATCGCCAGAAAAATAAGGAGCGGCAAAATACACACAATACGCAGCGTACAATAACTTCTGTTCCGTAAATCATATTTTCTCACCAATATGCGATCCAGAGAACTTGTTTTACGTATCATGAACGAATGCTACAACAGTAGGACCTTTTACCGGGTTCTATATATGGCTGACGGCATGACTAATCTCTCTTCTAACCTCAACAAACCTTTCCCCATGCTGCGCAGTACGGCCATTTCCTTCTGACATTATACCCATGATATATGTCACATCGCTATGCCTACATTAGTTATGATAATTACGTGTAACCTGTAAACTGCGCCTGCAGTCACAATAGGCGGGAACCGATCTATAGTCCTACGGGTCGTTGGTCCTACGGGTCGTTGGTCCTACGGGTCGTTGGTCCTACGGGTCGTTGGTCCTACGGGTCGTTGGTCCTACGGTTATTAGTAAGAGGGGTAGAGTGAATGACCAATTTTTTTTTAAATCACAATTTTTTTTATTTTTTTTATTTTTTATTTAATTTATTTTTTATTTAAATTTTTAATTGTATTTGTTTACATTTTCTTTAAAAAAAATTCCCCCAATTTTATTATATGTATGTGGCNGCTGTCTGTGACAGAGTGAAGGGCTATAGCTCTAGAGCTGTCTGTGACAGAGCGAAGGGTTATAGCTCTAGAGCTGTCTGTGACAGAGTGAAGGGTTATAGCTCTAGATCTGTCTGTGACAGAGTGAAGGGCTATAGTTCTAGAGCTGTCTGTGGCAGAGCGAAGGGTTATAGCTCTAGAGCTGTCTGTGACAGAGCGAAGGGCTATAGCTCTAGATCTGTCTGTGGCAGAGCGAAGGGCTATAGCTCTAGAGCTGTCTGTGACAGAGTGAAGGGCTATAGTTCTAGATCTAGA
>NW_014581652.1:5462-10095 GCF_000485595.1 Priapulus caudatus
GAGAGAGAGAGAGAGAGAGCGAGCGAGTTTCAGACAAGAGGGAATGGGTTAATGAAGAGGGAGAGGGATAGAGAGGGGTAGATCGATGAAGTAGGAACCGACCGCCGAATGAACTATATGTACAAACCACCCACGCGCGAGCGTACGCGCAGACGCCAGCACTGCTCCTGGAAGGTTGCCAAAGATACGCAGCGCGTTTTCGCGCGCTAAAATACACAGTAGGTGCAGCAGTAGAGAGCGACGGATGCGGCAATCCGTGACGGAATGCGCATGTAGGGAACATAATGTACACGTAGAGAGAACATGCGTACAGGTAGTGGACACGTGTACAGGTAAAGAGAACATGCGTACAGGTAGTGGACACATGTACAGGTAAAGAGAACATGCATACAGGTAGTGGACACATGTACAGGTAAACAGAACATGCGTACAGGTAGTGGACACATGTACAGGTAAACAGAACATGCGTACATGCATATCAAGAGTAGATAAATAACGTTATTTATCTACTCTTGATGCATATGTACGGGTAAAAAACACACGTACATGTAGAAACGCATGTAAAAATATAAAACACACATACACGTAGAGAATACATGTAAAACTGTGGAGAACATGTGTAAACGTAGAGAACATGTGTACATGTAGAACATATACACACTGTGTGATCTACGGGTGGAATACACGCACGCACGCACGCACGCACGCACGCCCGCACGCCCGCACGAACGAACGCACGCACGCACGCACGCACGCACGCACGCACGCACGCACGCACGCACACACACACACACACACACACACACACACACACACACACACACACATATATATATATANTTCTCTCATCTCTCTCTGTCTCTCTCTCTCTCTCTCTCTTTTCTGTCTCTTTTCTCTTGTCTCTTCTCGTATCTCTTTCGCATCTCTCTTCTCTCTCTCTCTCTCTTTCTCTCTCTCTCTCTCTCTCTCTCTCTCTCTCCTCTCTCTCGTTCTCCTTTCTCTCCCGTCTCGTGTCTTTCTCTTCTCTCTCTCTCTCTCTCTCTCTCTCTCTCTCTCTCCGTGTACGCACGGGTCTGACTGTAACACAGCGCCGAGCAGAGGAACGAGAAGGCGAACGGAAGGGAGCCGAAAGAGAGAGCAGGGGGATTGCTATCGCGCCTCTACTCGCTACACGCGCGTCCCCGATGGCAGGACCCTAGGGGGTCGAGGGCAGCTGTAGCGTGAGGCGAAAATTGCTTTCGGCCAGTCCCACGTACATGGCCATTTCACTTTGCTTAACTCGCACGCCGCAGCCGTTGACCAAACGCGAGGCGGGGCTCTTTGAAACGTTTCAATAGTAAAATGGATTGCGTAAATAAACACGAAATGGTATTTACTTACTAACAGTTCTTACATGTTTCTCTACTCCTTTCGCCTGATCGTTTGGCAGATAACTCTTTAAAATGCCATTGCATTATGCCTTATCGTGCCAACACATCACAGTAACAACCGCACGCACGCCGCTGTGCAAAAAAACAAACAATAATAAAGAGTTGTTTGTTTTTTGGTAGTAAATACATTTCGTGTTTATTTACCTTCATTTTATTGTTGAAACGTTCCGTGTGCCTGTGTTGGAAACAGCGCCGGATGCACGAATGCCTGGCTGCTTCTCCACGTATAACGACCACTCCAGGGCTGGCCTTTCTTAATTAAAGGCCGGTACTTACATGCACGCGTGCGGGCAGCCGCGCAGGTAAACGATGGCCGCATTGCGTGTGTTTGTCTGCCACCGAATGATGGGTGGATGCTAGACGTGCGTGCGTGCAATGTCCAATTACCGCAACGTTGTTAACACTCCAGGCTTCTCCGTTTGCACGGACAAACCTCGCCGCACGTAAATCAAACAAGCGTCTCCGTAATACCCCACCACCTGCTATATTTCACACCAAAGAGTGTATTAAGTATGTATTAAGTGATCATACTTGAATGATTGTTCACACTCCTCTCGTCTGCTGGTCTGTAGCCGGTGGCCCCACACCCCCACCCCATCCTCCCGCTCATACACTAGAGTCCCTATATACAGGAGAGTGATTTGCCCCGCCAATCAGCGATTTGACTCCATGTTGTTTCAAATGGTATCCACACCGCTGCCGCATTAAGGTACAGCGCTGTATGGCATAACGCTGTACAAAATGGTCCCTATATTAATTTAGACTACAATCGTGCTTCCAGACAACTCAAACAATTTACAGAGATTATCAGCTAAGACATGTGTCTTATGTTGTATTTAGACTTGGCTAGAAATTCTAGAGTTCTAAGCATATCGCTAGATTTCTACCCCCCATAGAACTCAAATCGTCTCGCCCGCCAATATGATAGCTTTCATCTCGTACAACTTTCTTACCGCCATAGGCCGTCGCGCCTTTAATAAATCACGGTCGCCGCTTCAAACTCAAGAATCCCCCAACAGAAATCCGATCAATCAAGACTAACACATGGTGTTTAATATGTATCTAGAATTTCTAGAAATGTAACTCAAATTCTGTAACGCGCCATATGATAGCTTAAGTTGTACACTTTCTTAGCTGTAAACACAGCAGCAGCTCATTTTGGAAGATAATTTGACAACTGTAATTCACAGATAAATGCGTTCACTCTCACTCAGCTCGCCAGCATGTAACATGTGTTCTTGCAGCTTCTAGAATCAGATTACACATAGCGGAACAATAGTCTTAGCTATTAATTCTCGTGCTAAATTTTTGAGGTTTTTGAAGCCACGGATTAGTCCTAACTTAATATACTACGGCCACTTGTACAGCGACTGATCCATACAGCCTGTACTTAAGCGGCCAGCCGGTGTGGGATCAATTTCGGAAACAAACATGCCGGCCAGCGATCACCCCCGTGATCGACACAGTTTTATTGTCCGACTCGTCAGTGCGCGCAACTCGTCTGTATATTAGGCATCTACAACCCACCTCCAGTCCCACCCTTGGCTCTGGACAACCCCTTTACCTAGAACCTACCTAGCCACCTAGACCAGACACCTCCATCAGACCATTCCCTAGGACCAGCCTCCATAGTACCACCTACCTAGACCACCTCCATAGTACCACCGCCACTAGACCACCCTCATAGACCACCTCCCTAGAGCCACCTCCCTAGACACCACCTCCCTAGACACTTCCCTAGACCACCTCCATAGACACCTCACCTAGACCACCTCCATAGACCACCTCATAGACCACAATCCCTAGCACCACCTCCCCCTAGCACCACCTCCCTCAGCACCGACCTTCGCTAGACCAGCCTCCCCACGCTAGACCATTCCCTAGACCACCTCCATAGACCACTCGCTAGAACCACTCCCTAGACACCCTCGCGCTAGACCACCTCCCTACGACCACCTCCGGAGACCACCTACCTGAGACCACCTCCCTAGCCACCACGGTGGGCGGGCGTTAGACCACCTCCCTAGACCAACCTCGCAATAGACCACCTCCCTGACCACCTCCCATTAGACACCACCTCCATAGACACCACCTCCCTAGACCACCTCCCTAGACCACCTTGCCTAGACCACCTCCCCTAGCCACCTCGCTAGACCACTCTCCCTTAGCACCACTCATAGACCACCTCCAAGTAAGACCACTCCCTAGGACCACCTCCCTAGGACCACCTCCATAGCCACCTCTATAGACCACATCCCCTAGCCCACCTCCATTAGCACCCCATCCCTTAGACCACCTCTCTTGACCAGCCTCCCTAGACCACATTCCCTACGACCACCTCCCTAGACCACCTCCATAGCACACCTCGATATGACACATCCCTACTGACCACCGGCCAACTAGACCACAATGCCGCCTAGACCACTCTCTGACCACCTCCTAGCCACATCGCCTATGACACCTCCCTCACGACCACCCTCCCCCTAGACCACCTCTCATTGACCCACCCCCTCCCTAGACCCACCATCCTAGACCACTCCAAGACCACCCTCCCTCTTCACGCACCTCCTGCCTAGACACCTCTATAGACAACCCCCTCACCTAGACCACCTCTACTAGACACCTACCATAGACCACCTCTATAGACCACGCCTTCCCCTAGACCACCTCCATACCACCACTTCTCTCCCCTGACAACCACCGCCATAGCACCACCTCCCGACGGCACCTCCCTTAGACCAACTTCTCTCGGACCACCTCCCTAGCACCACCTCATAGTACACCTTACCCTATGACGACGGGGTCCCTCCCCGGAGACCACCTGGCCTTGACCACCCTCCCCACCACGCTAGGACACTCCTGGACACCTCACCCGTTAGACCGCCCATCCTCTCCCACACCCCCGGAGAGAGAGAGAGAGAGAGCGTATATCAATATGGATATTTCCCCTTTATCTATCGATCGATAACCAATGGGCGTTATTGGGAGACTGTGAGGCTACGCTACACACACGCCCGAGGGCCATGATACACTCCCACACCATTAGCTAGCAGCAGCAGCTCTATCTCTCCATCGTCTCATTTGTCGGAATGGCTCCGAGTGAGCGAGCAGGCGATCATTCGCCGAACATCTCGAGGCACTGTCCGGTGAAATCGAGCCGAAATAATTGCTACACCCTTCGCTCCCTCGTCCCGCTCCACTCC
>NW_014581653.1:0-412 GCF_000485595.1 Priapulus caudatus
ACCACCACTACGACCACCACCACCACCACCACCCACCCACCCACCCACTCACTCACCACCACCACCCACCACCACCACCCAGTCACCACCACCACCCACCACCACCTTCTCCACCCACCTCCACAAATACCACCACTACCACTCAATCACTCACCACTACCACCACAACACCATCACCACCAACAACACCACAACCACCACCAACACCAACACCTTCAACAACAACAACAACAACAACAACAACAACAACAACAACAACAACAACAACAACAACAATACCATTACCACCAACAACACCTCAACCACCACCAACACCATCAACAACAACAACAACAACAACAACAACAACAACAACAACAACAACAACAACAACACCTCCACCACCACCACCTCACTACGCATGTTGCTTCCG
>NW_014581653.1:1349-3342 GCF_000485595.1 Priapulus caudatus
ACACACACACACACACACACACACACACACACACACACACACGCACGCACGCACGCACGCACGCACGCACGCGCGCGCATACAATCGTGGGTATACAGCTGTTTTACGCTGAATCGTCAACGAGCTGTGTGCACGCCCCGCGGTTATGCTCTCCACACGCCCACGCACCCACGCACACACAGATACACGCATCCCGCATCAGCCGCATGACGGTTGCCACGGCAACATAGTGTTTAACACGGAAATCGCGTTTTTATATGAGGACAAAAAGCACGCCTTTCGAACATTAATTTTGCGATGACTCGTGTGTCGACCGCTCGTAGACTCTTTCTGTAGAAGAGGTGCGGGGATAAACACGCGTGGTAGCTTCGGATGGCACATCATTGACACATCTTTTGGCCCGTCCCATGATGCGAGCACATGCACGCGGGCAATAATGTGTATTGCGAAACGCCACTGTGGGCTGGGAAGGTATGCAGGAAATTTCGCAGTTGACGCAATGTTCGTATACTGCTCTTACTGCCTCTACTTCGCCTCTTCTCAGCCACCTAGCCTACTCCACCTCTTTCCCCTCCTTTCTTGCAGAATCTTTCTCTTTCCCCTCCTCTTCCTGCCTGCCCAGCCTCTCGGCATTTCCTTCACCCGTCATGCTTCGTTACGAATACAATTACTTTCGCGGCCAAGGCGGTCGTTGCTAATCATGCGAAACTATTCAAATTATATCAAGAGCATATAATAAGCCTTCTTTATATGCTCTTGATTTTATCTATCTATTATATTTATTCTAATCACCAATGATTTCCCAGTTAGTGCACTCGTGCCCGGCTACTATTGCGAAATCTCGAAGAGCGCCTGTGCCGGTTCTATTGTCGACGCTCCGTTATATTTTACGATAGCTATGTGCTTACAGGCTGCGTGTAGAGACGGACGTATGAGGGTGTCATTGCTGTCCGCGTGTCACCACGTCGTAGTCTGTCACGCATCCGATCAGGAGAGTTGTCACCAAATCAACGTCACATCGCCAGCTGCCGCGCGAATTTTCTATGGTGTAGGCCTATATTTGTAAATTTTTTGTTGCAATTTATATATACATTTATATATATATATATATAAAGAAGAGAGAGAGAGAGAGAGAGTGAGAGAGAGAGATAAAATCACACACGAACACCCATATAAAAAACAAAGTCAAATTATAGATTAAGGGTGTTTAAAATTTAATTAATGAGATTTCGAGATTACATCTCTTCGTCAGGCAATTCAGCAGACATTGGAGGGCTATATATATATATATATATATACAATGGGAGCGCGCGCGTGTGCGTGCGTGTACTGTAACGGTTGCGCGCATATGTGTGTCGCTACCAACGGTCATGAAGAAAGACCGCTGCCCAACAAGTAGTCGAGTATGACCATCGATGTCCAGCAGCTGTTGAAGACTGTTAAACTCGGTTCGCGTCTGCATCCATTTATATATTATGTTTTCGTTGTCGCGCGGACTTTATCTGCATGTGTCCATGCATCACACTCACTCATTGTCATCAACGCGTCAAGTGATTTCTTCACCCTCGCTTTCTCTCTCCCTGTCTCTATATATCTATCTCTCTCTTTTGCGCTCTCTCGCTGTCATCCTTTTTTCACTCTCTTTGACTCACCCTCTCTCCCCTCTCTCCTGTTCTCAAGCTCTTGCACGCTTTCTCTCTAATTTTTTTTCTCTTTCCGGCTCTTTTTCTCTCTCTTTCGTATGTGTACACACACACGCGCGCCCACACGCACGCACGCACGCACGCACACGCACGCAAGCACACACATACACACACAAACACACAAACACACACGCGCACGCACGCGCGTGCACACACACACACGCACACACACATATATGGATCTATCCATCTATCTATCTATCTATCTATCTATCTATCTATCTATCTATCTATCTATCTATCTATCTATCTATCTATCTATCTATCTATCTATCTATCTATCTATCTAT
>NW_014581653.1:4774-5479 GCF_000485595.1 Priapulus caudatus
CTCTCTCTCTCTCTCTCTCTCAGCAGTGGGGGGGGAATGTCGTTAAGTTGTCGTGCAAATCCACAAAACTCGAAAATTATTATGATTTCGTGCACAAAACGCGAGATTTCGCCAGCCAGACCATAAATCCATTAAATAAAACCGACTTGTTACGCCTACGTAGATATTAACAGCCAATAAAAGTTGCAATAGAGAGCGCCCGTTTATCATTCCCCTGTAAAATATCTGCTCTTTCTCCTTGGCGAGAAATTAGAATGAAGAAATTTGTGCGCTATGTAGCGGTTGGACGTCGACAACTGTTGCAATGTGGCAACGATAGACATAGCTATACTACTGTAGCTCTTAGAGAGCTATAGTTCTAGAGCTACAATAGACGCAACCGTACAAAAACATCCTCCGTCGTCCGACGAGCAACTAAAACGATACTTATCCGCATTCCCATTCAGTTCCTAATCATTCCCCTCATTACCATCCCTCTACTAATGTATTACGTTTTCCCCTAACCCACTCCTTATCCCTCACATCACCCTTTTTTCCCGATCCCTGATCCCGGCGTCTTCCCATAATTACAAAACCCCGTCTCGCGCGAACAACCGTACGAGTGAACCATTAACGTTCACTCTCTCTCTCTCTCTCTCTCTCTCTCTCTCCTCTCTCTCTCTCTCTCTCTCTCTCTCTCTCTCTCTCTCTCTCTCTCTCTCTCTC
>NW_014581653.1:7104-8102 GCF_000485595.1 Priapulus caudatus
CACACGCACACATACATGCTCACGCATGCACGCACACATACATGCTCACGCACACACGCACACATACATGCTCACGCATACACGCACACATGCACGCTCACTGCACACACGCATACATACACGCTCACGCATACACACACACATACATGCTCACACACACACGCTCACGCACACACGCATCCATACACGCTCACGCACACATACACGCTCACGCATACACGAACACGCATACACGCACACATACACGAACACGCATACACGCACACATACACGAACACGCATACACGCACACATACACGAACACGCATACACGCACACATACATGCTCACGCACACACGCACACATACATGCTCACGCATACACACACGCACACACACACACATACATGCTCACGCATACACACTCACGCACACACGCACACATACACGCTCACGCACACACGCACACACGCACACACGCACACACGCACACATACATGCTCAACGCACACACACACACACACNATACACGCACACATACACGAACACGCATACACGCACACATACACGAACACATACACGCACACATACGCGAACACGCAAACACGCACACATACGCGAACACGCAAACACACACTGACGGTCCGCCCGGCCGTCTGCCCGTCCGTTCGCCAATCCGCCCGTCTGCTCGTCCGTCCGTTCGTCCGGCCTTCCATCTACCCACCAACCTAAACATGATAGGTAGAGGGTGATGGTAGAGGTTGAGGAAGGATGCTGATGATAGAAGGTGGTGGTAGAGGCTGAGGGTGGAACTCGAGGATGGAGGTCGAGGGTGTGGAGGCTAGGCTAGGGACTGATGTGGAGGTTGAGGGTGAGGGCTGACGTGGAGGCTGCATGTGGATGCTAAGGGTGGAGGCAGACGGTGAGGACTGACGGGGAGGGCTTTCGCTCTCCCCCATCTCTCTCTCTCTCTCTCTCTCTCTCTCTCTCTCTCTCTCTCTCTCTCTCTCTCTCTCTCG
>NW_014581653.1:9757-10094 GCF_000485595.1 Priapulus caudatus
GTGTGTGTGTGTGTGTGTGTGTGTGTGTGTATGTGTGTGTGTGTGTGCGGCACACCTCGCTACTGTGTATCCACAACCGCGCGACGAACGCGGTGAATTAGCGAGCAGCTGACAATACACCATTACGACTGAACCTCCGCCTAGTATAGATGGGCTATAAATCCGAATCAACCGCATCTATCCAATATTTAATTTGCTATCCGTCTAATTGAGCGACGCACTCACAGCGCACGGGTGTGTACCAGGGGACACCCTAGCTCTAGAACTATAGCCCTTCGCTCTGTCAAGGCTGGGACGAGCATAGAGAGGAGTAGCTCTAGAACTATAGCCCTTCGCT
>NW_014581654.1:0-600 GCF_000485595.1 Priapulus caudatus
TCTCTCTCTCTCTCTCTCTCTCTCTCTCTCTCTCTCTGACCTCCTCTCTCTCTTGTCCACTAAGACATTCTGTCCGTGGATGCTCCTACGCGCGCCCCACTTCCGTGTTTGCCTTCAAAAAAGTTTGCGACATTTGTTTGACTTCGAGGCTAGCGGCTGTCAGCAGTAGTCATCGAGTCAGCCATACATGTACAGACACAGAGAGGGCCAAGAAGATACACACACGTACAGACACAGAGAGAGGGCCAAGAAGATACACACACGTACAGACACAGAGAGGGCCAAGAAGATACACACACGTACAGACACAGAGAGAGGGCCAAGAAGATACACACACGTACAGACACAGAGAGAGGGCCAAGAAGATACACACACGTACAGACACAGAGAGAGGGCCAAGAAGATACACACACGTACAGACACAGAGAGGGGGCCAAGATGATATACACACGTACAGACACAGAGAGGGGGCCGAGATGATACACACACGTACAGACACAGAGAGGGGGCTAGGAAGATACACACACGTACAGACACAGAGAGAGGGCCAAGAAGATACACACACGTACAGACACAGAGAGAGAGGGCCAAGAAGATACC
>NW_014581654.1:5064-6392 GCF_000485595.1 Priapulus caudatus
CTCTCTCTTTCTCTCTCTCTCTCTCTTTCTCGCTCTCTCTCGCTCTCTCTCTCTCTCTCTTCCTATATCGCTCCTTTTTTTTTCTCGCTCTCTCTCTGTCTGCCTGTCTTTCCTTCTCTGACTTTCTCTCTCTGTCTGACCTCCTCTCTCTCTCTTGTCCACTAAGACATTCTGTCCGTGGATGCTCCTACGATCAGCACGCATGCGCGCCCCACTTCCGTGTTTACCTTCAAAAAAGTTTGCGACATTTGTTTGACTTCGAGGCTAGCGGCTGTCAGCAGTAGTCATCGAGTCAGCCATACATGTACAGACACAGAGAGGGCCAAGAAGATACACACACGTACAGACACAGAGAGGACCAAGAAGATACACACACGTACAGACACGCACGCACGCACGCACGCACACACACACACGCACGCACACACACACACACACGCACACACACGCACGCACACGCAGGCTACCGGCTGGAATGTGCGGAACTTGTAAGTCGGCTTAGCAAGTTGTATAGAGAGAGACTAGGTAAACATCGATAGCGCACATAAAATTCTACTTCATTCACGTATAGCAGCAATGCTTACATAGAAACGCGGCGCATGTGTTTGCTAGGTTGAATGGCTGGCTATACTTGGATGCGCGCGAGTGTGCGTGCTTGCGCGCTCTGGATGCGTGCGTGCTCGCATGTATATGTGTGCGTGAATGTGTGTGCGTTAATGTGTGTGCGTGCGTGCGTGTATGCGCATGTGTAAGTGTGCGTGCGTGCGTGCGTGCGTGCTCGCATGTATATGCGTGCGTGAATGTGCGTGCGTGCGTGCGTGAATGTGCGTGCGTGCGTGCGTGAATGTGCGTGCGTGCGGTGCGTGCGCGTACATGTGCGTGCGTGCGTGCATATGTGTGCGTGCGTGCGATCTAGCTGAGTGTGGTCGCTGCATGCACGCGGGCAGGTCGGGAGGGAGGAGGATGGGGGGCACGGGGGAAGGAGGAGGGAGCACGAGGGGATGGAGGAGGAGGAGGAGGAGGAGAGGAGCACGAGGGGAGGGAGGAGGAGATGGGGGCACGGGGGAAGGGGGCGAGGAGGTGAACACAGGAGGGGAGAAGGTGGAGGCGGAGACGAATGTTTGCGTTGTTAATAGCGTGTTAGAAGAGGTGCCACTTCTCCACTCACCGCTGCCGCGCACCGCCCGCGACACGGCAGCTCTCTGCAAATCATGCATGCACGCCAACATGTGAGTGTGCGTGCGAGGAGAGGTGTGTGTGTGTGTGTGTGTGTGTGTGTGTGTGTGTGTGTGTGTGTGTGTGTGTGTCGTGCGTGTGTGTGTGTGTGT
>NW_014581654.1:7550-8687 GCF_000485595.1 Priapulus caudatus
TGTGTCGGCTGTGCACTGTCCGTCTGCGTGAGTGAGTGAATGAGCGGGATCTCATAGTCATAACAACGCAGACAGACGATCATAGTCATAGCTGATCGTGCTCGACGCCGATGTCTGATAGTATACACAGCAGCTGAGATAGTGAGAGACAACACGGAGAGATATCGACGAATAGAGATATATAGAGAGACGCAACTGTGCGGGACCTGTACAGAGAGAAGGCTAAGTGAGAGACTGTGGATATCTGATAGTATACGCAGCAGGTGAGATAGTGAGAGACAACACAGAGAGATATCGACAAGTCGACAAGCTATCGACTGTGAGCTATCTATAGAGAAAGAACGCTGTGTGCGCGCGTGAAGGAGACAGACTATGGATATCTGATAGTATACGTAGCGGATGAGATAGTGAAAGCCAAGACGGTTAGAGATATCGACGAATAGAGAGAAAGAGAGAGAGAGACATCGCGTGAGAGAGAGAGACGCAACTGTGAGGGAGGGACCTATACAGAGAGAAGGCCAAGTGTGCGGGCTCGAGAGGGAGACAGACGCAGGTATAATATATCGAGAGAGATAGGGAAGTGTGTGTGGGGATAGAGGTAGTGGCAGACGCGTCGTCAACCTGCGGTGGTTAAGCACAGCAGACGATACAGGCATAGATTGTCGACACAGGCGTGGTGACAGTGCGTGCACACCAGGTGGCGCTTGTGAGTGCCATAACGACAACAGCAGGTGAGGAGGACAGGTGACGTCTTCGAGCAGGAACTAGTATAGTAGGAATTACCTGTTATCAACAAATCTCACCTGTAATCAAGGAAGCTTACCTCACGAAACACGTGATAACGTGACTGGAGAATTTTCCCTGTAGAGGTGCGTATCCTGTTACAAGGTACCGCGGGGGGAGTGGGTGGAGAGGACGAGTAGAGAGGGGGTGTGGTGAGAGAGAATGAGAGAAAGAAAGAGAGAGAGTGATACAGAGGCAGAGAGAGACGGAGCGAGAGGAGGAGAGATAGCGACAGAGGTAGGAAGATAGAGAGAGAGAGAAAGAGAAAGAGAATAGGAGCGAGATAGAAGGAGGGGGAGCGAGAGCGACAAAGAGAGGGACGACCACAAAGACAGAGAGACACACACACGCGGG
>NW_014581654.1:9533-10094 GCF_000485595.1 Priapulus caudatus
TCTCTTCTCTCTCTTCCCCTCGCTCTCTCTCTCTCTCTCCAGTTCTTTCTACGTCAGCTGTTTAGGGTGTTTGCTTCTCGTACGCCCTCTCTCTCTGGCAGCTGTTCCTTTGCTTCTGAGCGTTTCTTTATATAACCCCGATACGCACCCACCTCCCCATGATCCCCCCTGCACCTGCCTGCTAAACCCTCATACACCCCTGCTACTGCCGACGCTCTCCTGCTGTCGTACTGACGTCCGTAGCTATTGCAGTAACCTTAAAACTGTGCCAATCGTCGGACAAACCATGTATTTTCTCAAAATATAGGATGTTTGGGTTGGGTCGGTGCAGGTGGCTGTATCAGCCAGCACGTAGTTAAACACGGTCTGTAGTCGGTACCTTCTCATCAAGTCTGACCTAGGCTGAGACTGTAGCTAGGTGCTGAGACTGAGTAGCTGAGACTGTAGCTGGGTGCTGAGACTGAGTAGCTGAGACTGTAGCTAGGTGCTGAGACTGAGTAGCTGAGACTGTAGCTGGGTGCTGAGACTGAGTAGCTGAGACTGTAGCTAGGTGCTGAGACT
>NW_014581655.1:1354-3951 GCF_000485595.1 Priapulus caudatus
ATATATATATATATATAGCTGGGTGAATGATAGCTGGTATTCAAGCGCACCTTCGCGCGCACCAGTAACGCTGGGACTGCATGCTGTGACGTTGATTATTATAGTAGTTAGCGGCAGCAGACCGGCGGCTGGTGAGGTGCCCCCCCGTGGCAGCAGACCGGCGGCTAGTGAGGTGGGCCCCCCCTCCCGCGCTGGTGAGGTGCCCCCCCCCGCCGCGCGCTCCACAGCAATGTCAATGTATCACTGACCAAATTTACACGCAGACGTGCTGAGCGAACGAGGCTCCCGCTTCAGTGTACGTGATAAATGATCACGGCCCAGGTCAAAATACGTGTAGTAAGTACAGGTGTGTGTGTGTGTGTGTGTGCGTGCGTGCGTGTGTGTGTGCGTGCGTGCGTGCGTGGTGGCGTGCGCGTGGTGTGTGTGGTGGGTGTGTGTGGTGCGTGCTGTTGTGCGTGGGTGTGTGTGTTGTGGAGTGTGGTGCTTCTGTGATGAGTGTGTGTGTGTGGTGTGTGGTGCTGTGTGTGTGTGTGTGTGTGTGTGTGTGTGCTGTGAGTGTGGGTTTTATGTGTGGTGTGTGTGTGTGTGTGTGTGTGTGTGAGTGTGTGTGTGTGTGTGTATAAGTTTGTGTGGCCTTTGGCACGCCAGCGAATTGTGTCTTCGCTACCCACAGTGAGAAAGAGAGAGAAGAAAGAAGAGAGAGAGAGAGAGAGAAAGAAAGAGAGAGAGAGAGAGAGGAGAGAGAGAGAGCAAGAGAGAGCAAGACAGAGAAGGTGAGACAGCGAGAGAAAGAAAGAGACAGCAATATGGATGAAGAGAGAGGGAGAGGTCACCAGAGTGAAACGCATTAAAGTCTAATTTGCTTGGATTTAGCAACAGCACAGAGAGAGCATTGATACGGTGACAACTCACACAACAAACAGTAGCACGTCGCTGTGTCGATTCAACAACCGAAGAATCAGAAGAAAAAGAATATATCGAGCAAAAAGTGAATCGAGCAAAATCGAGAAAATGAGAACGCGATTAAGAAATGGAGAGAGAGCGAGATTAAGCAAGAGAGAGACAGAGAGAGAGAGAGAGAGAGAGAGAGAGAGAGAGAGAGAGAGAGAGAGAGAGAGAGAGAGAGAGAGACACAGAGACAGAGAGGAGGGCGGAAGAGATGACGATAGAGAATGGCGAGCGAGCAAACAAGCGAGAAAGAATATATATATATATATACGAAGTAGAGAGAGAGAAGATAGAATAGATGAGATAGATAGGATAGATAGATAGATTAGATAATAGATAGAATAGATAGATAAGATAGATACGATTAGATAGATAGATGAAGATAGATAGAGATAGAGATAGATAGATCAGATCAGATAGATTAGATAGATAGATAGATTAATAGATAGATAGATAGATAGAGTAGATGATGAGAGAGAGAGAGAGAGAGTAGAGAGTAGAGAAGAGAGAGAGATGAAGAGAGAGAGACACACACAACACACAGAAAGAAAGAGTGCGCGCGAACGAAGAGAGAGAGGAGAGAGAGAGAGAGAGAGAAAGAGAGAGAGAGAGAGAGAGTGAGAGAGAGAGGAGAGAGAGAGAGAGAGAGAGAGGAGATAGAAGAGAGCGAGAGAGAGAGAAGAAGAGAGAGAGAGAGATAGAGAGATAGAGAGAAAGAGAAGAGAGCGAGAGATAGGAGAGAGAGAGAGAGAGAAAGAGAGAGAGAGGATAGAGAGAGAGAGCAGAGACAGATAGAGAGAGAGAGAGAGAGAGAACGAGAGAGACTAGAGAGAGAGAGAGAGAGCGAGAGCAGAGAGAGAGAAGATAGAGAGAGCAGAGAGAGAGGAGAGAGAGAGAGAGAGCGACGAGAAGCGAGAGAGAGCGGAGCAGAGAGAGAGAGAGAGAGACGAGAGAGCAGGAGAAAGAGAGAGAGAGAGTTATCAGATTTTTAGTGTTCCTATAACCCACTCACTCTTCCCCTCTTCGCTCGCTACGATAATTGCTTGCGATGTGCAGTGAGTGCCCGCCTGTGTGCCAGCATTGTCTGTCTGTCAGCTTCTCGTCTGCGAGGCTTACACCATGTCAGACAGGATTATCCAAATACACACACATACGTACATGCTCAGTTTCTCCTTCTCTCTGCTCTGTCCTCAAGCTCTATGTCATCCTCTTTCTGCTATACTCTCTCTCTCTCTCTCTCTCTCTCTCTCTCTCTCTCGTGCGACAGTTGCCTTATAGGGGGAAAGCAATTCTATTAACCCAATTCGTCGACGTGTGTGTTGTGTACGGTTAGTTAAGATGTTAATCAGCACAGAAGAAACCGTGTCAGCGGAACAGTCTGCGAGCGGGGGAGGGGAGCGGAGGTGAGGGGAGGGAGGACGGGGGTGGGGAGGGAACGGGGGTGGGGAGGGACGGGGTGGGGAGGGACGAGGTGGAGAGAAGAGGAGTGAGGCGAAGAGAAGGGCGATGGGTGGAGAGGGAAGGGTGTGAAGGCAAAGGATAGAAGAGAGAGAGAGAGAGAGACAGAGAGAGAGAGAGAGAGAGAAAAGAGAGAGAGAAAGAGAGAGAGAGAGAGAGAGAGGAGAGAGAGAGAAGAAAGAGAGAGAGAG
>NW_014581655.1:5847-8276 GCF_000485595.1 Priapulus caudatus
ACACACACACACACACGACACACACACACACACACACACACACACACACACAACACACACACACACACACACACACACACACACACAACAACACACACACACACACACACACACACACACGCACACACACACAGACGCGTGTGACGTCCCGTGCCGTGATTGTGGCTTCGTGTACACTAAGAGTACATAATAAACTGTTATGGACTCTTGATGTATATAAAACAACAACTAGACCAGTCAGCGCAGACGCAACAGCTGGTGTCAGTTTAATTGCCCATTGTTGGCGAGCGTGCGAAAGTTTCTCATTCCCATAGTTTCTCTCTCCTAGGCGCGGCGGCCTGGCATCGCGTGCGGGTACGTGCGTGCATGCTGGGCCGGGGCAACAAACCCGCTCTATCTCAGCATATTATAGCCTCTCACGCTGTCGGGCCACAGGTCTTTCTCTTCTTCCCCCACTTATGTCTCTCTCTGCTCTTCTCTCTCTCTGTCTCTCTCTTCGCCTCTCTACTCTCTCTCTCTCTCTCTGTCTTCTTCTCTCTGTTCTCCTCTGCTCGCCTCTCTACTCTCTCTCTCCTCTTTTCTCTCTCTCGCTTTCTCGGGCGCCGACTCGTCTACTGCTCCTCTACCTTTCTTCGCTTCTCCTCTCTCTCTCTCTCTCGTCTCTCTCTGCGCTCTCTTCTCTCTTCTCTCTCTCTCTCTCTCTCTCTCTCCATGCTCTCTTCGTCTCTTCTCTCTCTCTCGCTCGCCTTCTGCTCTCTCCCCGTTCTCTGTCTACCCCCCCGCCGCCGGCTCCCCCCGGGGCCTCTTCTCGTATTCCGTTCCCTCGCTCTCTCCTTTCTCTCTCCTCCCCTCTCTCTCCTTGATTCCCTCTCTCTTATTGCTCTCTCTCCGTCTCTCTCCGTCTCTCTCTCTCTCTCTCTCTCTCTCTTCTCTCTCTCTCTCTCTAGGTTACGATGACAGTAATTACGGTCACCGCCAGGTGGCGTCTACGATAATAATGCGCGATAGAAAAACAAAACATAAGTAACCCCGTCTCCACGCCGTGTCATTAGATAAAGAAAGCCGGGCTAGAGGAGGGGAAGGGAGGAGGTAGAGGGGGAAAGGGAGATGGGCGACGAGGAGAGGAAGGGAAGAGGGAGAGGGAGAGAAGGGGAGAAGGAGAGGAAAGACTTCATGTAGACAATGGCGTGTGCGGTGGTTTAGATAGCGCCCTAGTATTATATTTTATTATGTTATATTATATAAATATATAATATATATATATATATATATTATCAGGAGTTTATAATGACATTATTATTTGTCATTATTAACTCCTGATGTTATTTGCATCTATTTCATGATGTCAGACCCTACATGTACATACGGTTGGCTATGCTATGAGTACGTGTTGCTCACAGATGCTTCATGCGCATAGACGCACGCACGCACGCACGCACGCACGCACGCACGCACGCACGCACGCACGCACGCACGCACGCACATACAATATACTTGATGAACTCTGTTTTATATAGATAGATATACAGGTATATGATGGCTAGGGGCCCATTGTCAGAAACAAAATTAGTATTGGCATTAGTCTTGCTAAGCAGCTCTCTTAGACAGATTGTTTAGACATTTGTGGGGAAATTTGCTAGGAATGTTCATTATTGTAACTTTACGATGTTTCTGTCAACTGTTTACGAGAAAAGGTTAACGCTATTACTAATTTTCCTTCTGACAACGGGTTCTAGAGCTATATACGCAGGCATAGAGCCGGTTACCGAGGCTACAGGCGCAAACGTAAAACCGGTAACCGGGCTTCATGTGCAGACAGAACCGGTGACCGCGCCTATAGACGCAGACATAGAACCGGTGACCGGGCCTATAGACGCAGACATAGAACCGGTGACCGGGCCTATAGACGCAGACATAGAACCGGTGACCGGGCATATAGACGCAGAGATAAACTCGGTGATAGGGGCTGTAGGCCCTCGTGTTGGCAGGTAGCCCAGTACCCTTGTGATCTTTACTCTCACAAGATGCCCCCGTCCTCCGCCTTTACGCTATAGTTTACCGTGGCAAAAACCTACTCAAGACCTGGATAATTAGACCCATTTATCGCTCTGCTGTCTTGTCGGCATTGAGTCGAGCATGCACACGGACATATACACGTACGTACCCGCGGGTGGGTGGGGGGGGGGGTAATGCGGCTAGAGAACGCGCGCGTGCGTGCGAGCGTGGCAGCTCTGGAACCTGAGTGCTCTGCTTGTACGTGCGTGTATAGGATGTGAGTGTATAGGATGTGAGTGTGTTATCGTTCGGGCTTGTCGTGGGGGTTATGTAGTCTCAAAGTATGTGCAGCGCACGCACGCGCCCGCATGCACACACACACGCACGCACACACACACACACACGCACACACACACACACACACACACACACAC
>NW_014581655.1:9621-10092 GCF_000485595.1 Priapulus caudatus
AGATAGATAGATAGATAGATAGATAGATAGATAGATAGATAGATAGATAGATAGATAGATAGATAGATAGATAGATAGATAGATAGATAGATAGATAGATAGATAGATAGATAGATAGATAGATAGATGGATAGATATATAGATAGATAGATAGCTATACTGTATACGCTCACGCACGCGGAGAGCAACACTGCGCATAGAATATAGATCAAATACGAGAATCAGAATTGGACTTTCTCCTTTCTCGCTTGCTGCTCGTTGGCGTTCATTGGTGTAAACAAATACACGACGACTCAGGTCCACCGATGATACAAGCCCATGTAGCTACTATGTGCACACGTGTACTACTGCTGTTCATGTGCATGTTTATGTGTGCGTGCGTATGTACGTGCGTGTGTGTATGTGTAGGCTATGTGTGTGTGTGTGTGTGTGTGGTGGTGTGGGTAGTGTGTGGTGGTGGTGTGTGTGGGT
>NW_014581656.1:0-4271 GCF_000485595.1 Priapulus caudatus
CCAATTTCGTTTATTCATCCTACGCATCTGGACAATGGATAGCTCTACGTGGTGAGCCTCAACAGTTCGAGAAGCCATGCAATTCTCTACATAATTTCCACCAGACAATAACACGCAACCATTGTTATCAAGATGGTTTCAAATGAAAACTGCAACCCATTCGTACATGCCTGTTATAATAACTTTTTCTCATTTCGCACTATATTACTATTATGATTCCAGGGGTTCTAAGTTGGGTTCTGCTGTCATATAAATGTTCATACGCTTAAACAGTTTTTCCCCTATGCCTTATATTCTTTTTAGACTCGATTTGTAAATATTGATATTGTGCTGCAATGTTATATTGTCGTATTTTCTACCCAACTGCTTCCTATTGTGTGGCCAATTATTAGTAGTATGAATAGTTAGCACGATTTTACCCAGCGCAGCGGGACCCGCCAGCCTAGTATGTTATACGCCATGCTATCGTGTATACCGCCAGGCCGCCAGAGCCTGAGCCGACACGCTGTGGACGCGCTGCGCCCTGCTGGACGATCGCAGCGCGTTTCCACAGCGTGTCGGCGCAATGCAAATGCGTCGATCTGTGGTGCGTGTGGAAAATATCACACTGTGTTTTGATATTTTCTTCCACGTGTGGAAGATTGACACAGCGATCTGCCGGAGTGTAAAGTTCCTACACCGTTCTAACAACTTAACGTTGACATTTCGACGTTGTTTTTACTGCTCTCTCTCAGGACTGCTGTGTGTTTGTGTTTGTGTGTTGTTGCTATTGCGTGCGCTGCACGTGCTGTGCGTGCCGGCGTGTGTAGTAGTGTATTCTAGGGAGGGGGGCTAGCCAACCCCCTCTGTTGGCGACTAACAATATTATTAAACATTATACATCTAATTTGACTGCCAAGACATCATCAGGTCGGCGCGGCTGCACACAAACACAGGCACTGATGCATCGGTTAAAATTATGTCTAATGTAGTGGCCAAAGCAGGGCTACAACCCTTTTGCAGGCTTT
The DNA here is from genome assembly GCF_000485595.1 of Priapulus caudatus. Classification (NCBI taxonomy): domain Eukaryota; kingdom Metazoa; phylum Priapulida; class Priapulimorpha; order Priapulimorphida; family Priapulidae; genus Priapulus; species Priapulus caudatus. Next base: position 1,008 of record NW_014581656.1, read on the forward strand.
TTCACAATTCCAAGAAAAAGTTTTGCTGTCGCCCTCAGGCTCATCCCAGCGGTGGTCACCCCCTACATATTCAATGAACGCGACTTAAACAATGCCCCACCCCCTGTACATCAATCAATGCCGCGCTGCAACCGCAAGACGCATTTTGCATGCGCACACGCTGTGGAACGCGCTGCGCCCCACGGTTACTCGCTCGTTCAAATTATGTTCCTATATTCTTATATTTAACTTGTGAAAAAAAAAATTATATTCCTGCCTACCCATGTTTTTGCAGGGGGAAAAAAATGAATAAAAAAAATGTTATGCCTACCGGCCTACCTTAATTTTCACAATCCATGTGACCCGAACCAAAGGTCTTTTTTTGTTTGGCCTAACCCGCCTAACCCGCCTAACTTCAAACAATAGGCAGCTACTAACGACTCTTGAGTACTCTTGTGCCTTTGGCGATGCAGTGGGGCTCGCTGGGAGATTGGAGCTGGAGCTGCTGCTGATTGCGGTGGGCGTGTGTGCGTGCGTGCGTGCGTGCGTGGGGGGCGTACCAGCTGTAAATAGGTCAAAGATTAGCTCGCCGAGTGTTGCGTCGATGTCCAATCTCCCAGCTCGCACATCCTCTAGACCAGTGGTTCCCAACCTTTTGGACTCCCAGTACCCCTAATTTTTTTACGCTATCTCCTGGTACCCCTTCGCCCACCGTAACAGGGGCGTGTACAGGATTTGTACCAGGGGGGGGGGGTCTAACCGTAACCCAAACTTGCGAGCACGCGACCCTCCTCCCTCCGGCCCATGCTGCGTGGGCCCTGCTGCTGCTGCACTGGCACATTTAAGGTCCCTCCCCCTCCTCCCTGCGGCCCGTGCTGCTGCGTGGGCCTCGCTGCTGCTGCTGCGCTGGCATGCGGAGGGTACCACTCTGTCGCTTGCTTGCCTCGACCGAAAACCATGATTTGTTGGCACTGTCGATAGAGATGCCTGAATCACGCGCTGATTATTATATAGCACTACTTTTTTTAGATTGTCTAAGAGGCTTCCCAGGTACCCCCTGCAGGGTTCTGCCCAGGATTTTTTAGTGCCGGGCGCATCCAGGTCGCAAGATGCCAGGTTGCAGGTCGCAGGGTACGGCACAAAGCCAATCTAGGGGGGTCAGGGGCATGCCCCCCGGAAAAAAAATTGGATAGTCTGACACTCAATTTCCTGCATTCTGAGCAATTAAAAGCCCATATATCACACTTTTTTTCTTCTTTTTTTAATATCAAAAATTAGTGCCGGGCGGCAACTGCGAGTGCCGGGCACACCCGCCCACCGTGGGCAGAACCCTGCCCTGTGGTGTTCGCTGGTACCCCCAGGGGGTACTAGTACCCCGGTTGGGAACCAGGGCCCTAGACCGTACACTGCGCGCGCCATCGGCATTTCTGATGACGACTTACAGATGGGGAATTACTGTTGTTTGTATTACATTGGACCTGTCTGAGGGCGTCGACTTGTACATAATGACGACTTAGGCGGGGCTATTCCAATGGATTTACTGGGGATTTACTATGGGAGAAAATCGGGACTTTGACTTCCATGACGACTTATGCGAGTTTTACTGTATATATCGATAATAAGGACCAGTGAACAGAAGAAGCTCGTGTTTGTACATACATTTTTATTTTTATTCACATCAAACTCGTACGACAAAATGTAAAGAAATCGGTACCGAATACGTGTCACTCTTTTGTCATTATTTAAAACCCCTGATGCCGTCTATCAAATTTCCTCCGTCTCATCGATCGAGGGAAGAGAATCGTGATTCGATTCAATTCAATTTCGGTGTATCGTTACAGCCCTAATGGGTTGTGTGCAGGATCTAACACACTACCCAGGAAACGAAAGTTTGTGTATGGCGTGTAAATCACCGCGAAATATACAGTCTATACACTAGTTGATCGAGTATAATCAATTGATGGCGACATTCATGTTTTTGGAATGCATTCGAATTGCACCCTACTGCTAGATTAGTTTTGTTCAGCTGACTACTGATGTGAGTAATAACTAATCATAATCACCTTACAGGATACCATGAAGAGGACGTGTGTAGGAATTTGGTGTTGTAAGAGCTGCAGAAAGACCGTCGCTGGAGGTGCCTACGTGTACAGGTTGGTGTTCGACCAGTCACTGGTTACTTTCTGCGTATAATCCCAAAAGACGTGGAATGGTTATATTGGCAGTGGTTGAGTTTCTTGGTTTTGAGAGATACACTTATTTATTGCAGAAATCCCAAGTCAAATCCTAGCTCTTGTTAGACAAAATATACCAAAAAACTGTCTAAAGTTATACTCGGATTATCAGCTGGCAATGTGGCAAAATAATCTAGGGGCCCGTTGTCAAAAACAAAATCAGTGTTAACATTAGTTTTAACATTAACTTCGACTCGTAAACTTACAAGAATGAAAAATCTCAGGAAATTTCCTGTTAACATTACGAGAGCCCAGACCCTCTCGTAAGATTTTAAAGATGAAAATAACACATATAATATTATTTTATATTAATTAGTAAACCGTGTCTTTTTTCATGGAAAACACGTCAGAAACATTATTTATCTACCGATCGTAAACCAAAACGAACGTTTACAAATGGCGTTTGTTCTCTTGTTTTGAATATTTTGATGAGTCGTGACGCTCGCTTGTCTGTGCATTTATATCTTGCAGTGCAGAATAAATTTATGACTTGTTGTTTTCATCAAATATCATTTATATGTGGTTAACGCATAAATTACTGTGATGTACGTACAATAAATGTGTATGAATTTTAATTTTGTGGTCAATTCTCATCCAATCAGCAGCCTTGTGACATCAAATTATGACGTTCCTGTTATCTTAAAATTTCTCATAGCTGTCAACAGCGCTAGAAACTCGTGAAAATTCCAGCTAGCCCAAATATAAAAATTTGGGCCAGTGAGAATTGAAATCCACTGGCCCGAAACAAAACTTATCGTAAGCCCAGAGAGACATTTTCTCCCGCAAGATGCCGCTTCTTAGTATAGCTTGGTCTGGTTCAGCTAACTAAATTGTTAATGCAGTATAGTGAAATACAGCGGGTACCAGTTTAAGCATGTATGAGACCTGAGAGACTGTGTCATCTTACATGAAGAGAGAACAACAACATGGCTGCGCCCAGCTGTAAAGTTTGCCGTGCATGCAGCTGCATAATTTGTGTTTGAGAGGAAATAAAAATTATTATTTGGGATTTTCTGATACTCAGCCAACTGAAATTTGAGGCGATGTATAT
>NW_014581656.1:4919-8461 GCF_000485595.1 Priapulus caudatus
GGCACCGACGGCAATTGCCGTCGGTGCCGTCGGTTAATTCGAGCCCTGCTCTTCTTTTTTTTAATATACTTTTTTCATGCATAAATACTTTTTTTTGCCAAAGATGGTCAAAACTCTTCGGACTTACGTTTAGGTACACTGTATTTGATGAGATTAAAGATGTGCTTTGCTAGTCTTGTTGTGGGAGTGATGTGTGCTCTGTTCAGTGGAGTGGTTTTGCTCTCAGCTCTTTGCTGTCAGTGTCAGTGAACAAATGTCAAATGAGCAATGCGCATTGCAGTGTTTCCCCTGCATTGACACGAGCGAGGCGACCCGCCTCGCTCAAATTCTCAGCCGCCACACAGAAATTTTTCTGTCATGTGACATAATTCCAAATGCCAAATGTTTCTAGAAATTGTGGCGTTCGACTATATTCGCCACAGTGGGCACACGAGCAATTTTATCAGCGATCTGTTCGCGGCGGCAAAAAAAAATACGGGCGAAAATATCAAACATGCTTGATAGGTGCGATCGATCATGCGAACAGCATCGCTGAGTTCAGTCACCGTCGATCTGTACAGGGCAGCCAAGCAAAATTTCGAAGCGATTTCACCATCGGCGCGATCCTGGCGGAAAATATTCGCCGGTGTGCCCCTAGCTTTAGCTTTAACATTAGCATTAACTTTACGAGGTTTCTGACAACGGCCCCCAGACTTGTAGCCACCGAGTGGGTTCATTGTCCCAAGTTTAGCACGCACTGTTTACTAACGGCTTACTGTGTGATTGCGTATTTTGTAAACCACCTGAGTTTAGCATGATCAGTTGCTAGTTCAGTTCAGTCCACTTTTCCAATAATGTGTTTACTATTTCAGCACGACAGCTGCTGCCACCGTGAGAAGCGCAGTGCGGCGTCTCAGAGATCTGAAGGAGAGTTAGGCTGGATTGTTTGGATGAGGAAATAAAATAATCTGTAACACTAGCTTCTACTGTTACTATTGGTTTTCTGCATACTTGTTTCGACAAATGTGAATACATAGTACGGATAATGCATTATCCAAAGCCCTTACGAGTGCCAAATCTATTTTGGAGTTCAGAATTTTGTTAATTTTGAAATGTTGGTTCGATGCATAGGTGGAGGGGAGGGGGGGTTGTGGAGGGGGGAGGAGGGAAAACTAGCGGGTCCGGGGGGCGTGTTTTTTTACCGTACCACTAATTAATGCGTAAAATTGCCACCACACCATAGACGGTATTTGGGGTTCTTGTATATATAAGATAGCCGAGTCGGTGTACAGTTAGTGTTGGTTCGGGACAGGTTGACTGTTTGTAATTGTGTGTGGTCTGCAGTGCATGCGTGGTACGGTAAAAATACACGAGTCGGGTGTCCTGGTCGAATGGGGATTGTTGACGATCGATTCCCTCGCTGTCAAACTTTTGCCCCCCTCCCCCTCCCCCCTAGTTTCCCCCCTCCCCCTTCCCCCCCTACCTCTCCCCTCCCCCCTGTTTGAATTTCATCCTGGGGAGAACCCTGATAGGGTATAGTGTATAGTGTAGGTGGGGTGTATAGGGTATAGTGTATAGTGTAGGTGGGGTTTCTGGATGTTCCTACCATATAATTACGCTTGATGTTGGTTAATGTCTAATAGTGACTGGTTTGAAAGTAGGCACAATATTATCAGATATTAATTAATATTGTGGTAGCTATGTCTTTATATGTCTATAAACACTAGTATTTTATATTTCACTCAGGGTTCTCCCTACGTTGCGCAAACGGGGCGCGCGCCCCGTTTGGGAAAACTCCACCCTGTTTCAATCGTTGCGCCCCGATTAAATTCCACCACAAAAACTAGGGGGTTCGGGGGCGTGTATTTTTACCGTACGACTAATTAATGGGTTGTACACCGACTCGGCTATCTTATATATACAAGAACCCCAAATACCGTCTATGGTGTGGTGGCGATTTTGTAGTCACAGACTCACAGGTTAACTGTGCATTGTCAGGTTAACAGTGTACTGTCTGCAGTGCATGCGTCAGATGTCCTGGTCTTACGGCAATTCTTGAGGATCGATTCCTGCGCTGTCAAACTTTTATTGTGGTGGAATTTTCCAAACGGGGCGGAGGTAATTTAAACGGGGCGCACCGATTCAAACGGGGGGGAGATTTTCCAAACGGGGCGGGCGCGCCCCGTTTGCGCAACGTGGGGAGAACCCTGCTGGTATTGGTAAGGGTTATTATGCAGTTTTCATCGGATTGTTATCTTCTCAATTTTAGGACCATTGTTGTGTTAACGTCTGATGCGTCGGAGCGTCTTATAAAACCGCTCGTCACGTATACAGCGGCTACATGTGTGTCACTCGTCCTCTCTTTGCCGCAGGGACTTTGTGGATTTCTATAGAGACGTGTTGCCCGAGTTTAAGCTGCTGGGAAAGGTCGTGCAGTTCAAGGTCTGCTGCAACTACGAGCCACACCTGAGAGGCAATGTCTACGTGCAGTATGCAAGGTAACGCTTAACCCCATCAAACTATTACTTTTGTTTGCCGTGTTACTTTTTAATAAATTATTAATTCCTTATAGAACAAGCCCTCCGTGGCGATCGTCGTTTGTCTTAGTGGTAATTATCACCGTTTACCTGTCTCCATGACAATTATCACTATTTCTTCATCTCTATTGCGGTCTTTGCTGGATGCTCGTTTCTTGTTTTTACCCGTCTCCGTGGCAACGATCTCGTTTCAGCGAAACGGATGCTCAGGCGGCGTTTGCGAAGTTTAACGGGCGCTGGTACGCGGGTCGCCAGCTGTCGTGTGAATTCTCCGCCGTCACACAGTGGAAGGCGGCGATATGTGGTGCGTACCCTGCCGCTGCTTAGTCCCTCCTGCTGCTGCTTAGTCCCTCCTGCTGCTGCTTAGTCCCTCCTGCTGCTGCTTAGGCCCTCTGCTGCTGCTTAGTCCCTCTGCTGCTGCTTAGACCCTCCTGCTGCTGCTTAGTCCCTCCTGCTAGCAGCAGCAGCAGTATAGTAGCAGCAGCAGCAGCAGTAGCAGCAGCGCAGGAGGGACTAACAGCAGCAGGAGGGACTAAGCAGCAGCAGGAGGGACTAAGCAGCAGCAGGAGGGACTAAGCAGCAGCAGGAGGGACTAAGCAGCAGCAGGAGGGACTAATCAGCAGCAGGAGGGACTAAGCAGCCAGCAGTAGCAGAAGTATTAGTAGTAGTAGTAGTAGTAGTAGTAGCAGTAGCATCAGTAGCAGAAGTATTAGTAGTAGTAGCAGCAGTAGCAGCAGCAGCAGTAGCATCAGTAGCCAGCAGAAGTATTAGTAGTAGTAGCAGCAGCAGCAGTAGTAGCAGTAGCAGCAGCAGTAGTAGCAGCAGCAGCAGCAGCAGTAGTAGTAGCAGCAGCAGCAGTAGCAGTAGCAGTAACAGCAGCTGTATCAGTAACAGTAGCAGCAGCCCTACTGCTGCCTACTGCTACTACTGCTGCTGCTGCTACTACTACTAATACTTCTGCTACTGATGCTACTGCTGCTGCTGCTACTACTACTAATACTTCTGCTGCTGCTGCTGCTGCTGCTG
>NW_014581656.1:9433-10083 GCF_000485595.1 Priapulus caudatus
ATGTGAGTGAGAATGAAAGACAACGCATTGTGGTAGATGTGAGTGAGAATGAAAGACAACGCATTGTGGTAGATGTGAGTGAGGGAATGAAAGACAACGCATTGTGGTAGATGTGAGTGAGGGAATGAAAGACAACGCATTGTGGTAGATGTGAGTGAGGGAATGAACGACAACGCATTGTGGTAGATGTGAGTGAGAATGAACGACAACGCATTGTGGTAGATGTGAGTGAGAATGAAAGACAACGCATTGTGGTAGATGTGAGTGAGAATGAAAGACAACGCATTGTGGTAGATGTGAGTGAGGGAATGAAANAATGTTAGTTAGTCAGGGATGAGAATTTTCCTCCGGATCCGAGAAATTTCTCGGATTTTACAGTCCTTGGGGTTGATTTTGTGAAACGTCTAAATTCGATGAGAAAAGTTTAGAGGGGGGGGGGGATAAGGTTAGATTGTAAAATCTGTATTTCAACTCTCAACATTACCTTTATTCAATAAGATTCTTCTCTGTACATGTATGACTGTGTTACATGTACACATACTGTGACAACATGTGTGTCATGTAACAATAACACAAATTAGTTTGTATTTATCAACAAGTAAAACACATTGTATTAGTTTTAATGAAATGTGTGAATAGTTGGCTTCGCC
>NW_014581657.1:0-809 GCF_000485595.1 Priapulus caudatus
GCTCTCTCTCTCTCTCTCTCTCTCTCTCGGTCCCAATCCCCTGGCTTAATACAGCCGTCTCAGCAGCACTGCTACTCATACGCAGGAGAAACAGCTGCACGCCCCCACTAAGCGCCCTGCTGTAAGTGCATATACCCACACGGAGGGATTGCATTGACGTCTGTGGGCGACAACAACGAAGAAACACCTATGCACGTAAAAGTACACCCTATTAACTTTACAGGTTTTCGCGTATAGAGCGTCGATCGGTTGATTGTCGGCGGTTTATCCGGGCAGTGCGAACGCACGCGGCGACAGACTAAAGTTTTCCTAAAGCGGAGGCTCAAGGACGAGGCATTCATAAACGCAGAATATGATCAGAGATAACTGTTAAACAAGGACACACACCTGCGGACGTCATACGCAGGAGTAGCATGAATCATGATTGAGAGTTATGAGAGTAACTATGGTTATGATGAATTCCGATCGGGAGACTGAACACGGGCGGATACTATAAACTATAATACTGACTCTTGCTTGAGACTATCGCAGGGGTCTAGTGTAACCTATAGAGACGGCCGGTTGTCTGCTTGTTTCGCTAACTGCGTGCCTGCCTGGTGCTTGCCTGGTGCTCTACCTGCGTACCTGCCGGTGTGTGTATGTGCGTACGTGGGTGTATTGTGCGCGTGCGCGCGTGCGTGTGTGCGTGCGTGCCGCACGTGTGTGTGTGTGTGTTTGTGTGTGTTTGTGTGTGTGTGCGTTTGTGTGTGTGCGTGCGCGTCGTTTGTGTGTGGGTGTGTGTGTGTGTGTGTGTGTGTGTGTGTGTGTGT
>NW_014581657.1:1938-3016 GCF_000485595.1 Priapulus caudatus
TGTGTGTGTGTGTGTGTGTGTGTGTGTGTGTGTGCGTGCGTGTTTATGTATGTGCGCGTGCGTGTGTGCGTGTGTCGGGGGTACAGTGTGAGGGCTATATTTGATAGTTGGGGAAGAATAGCGATGGAGTTGTTGGGAATGGTAGTCAGTGTACTGGTGGGGAAGGTTAGCGGGTGATCCGTTATAATGTTGAGGGACTGGTGGAAGTGGAGAGGTGGTGGGAGGAGGATGGAAGTAGATGAAGCAGGAGGGATGGAGAGGAAGGTTGCGGGGAAAGGTAGGATGTCCGGAGAAGTGGAGAGGTGGTGGGAGGAGGATGGAAGTAGATGGAGCAGGAGGGATGGAGAGGAAGGTTGCGGGGAAAGGTAGGATGTCCGGAGAAGTGGAGAGGTGGTGGGAGGAGGTTGGAAGTAGATGAAGCAGGAGGGATGGAGAGGAAGGTTGCGGGGAAAGGTAGGATGTCCGGAGAAGTGGAGAGGTGGTGGGAGGAGGTTGGAAGTAGATGAAGCAGGAGGGATGGAGAGGAAGGTTGCGGGGAAAGGTAGGATGTCCGGAGAAGTGCAGGGATGGCGAGGGAGTGTCGAGTATTTTACTCCGGTTGCTTGTAGATGAAGGAATGTAGGGGCGAGTAAATAATAATAATAATAATAAATAATAAATAACAATAATAATAATAATAAATAATAATAATAATAATTATTATAATAATAAATAACAATAATAATAATAATAATTGATGAATGAATGAATAAGGGGTTTACGTCACTGTGGCGTGTGACGTCACGCGCGTGACATATCCGTCACCCCTCAGCATCGACCAGGCGCGACTAATCGTTCTCCGGCTATCCGTCAATCTATGATCTAGCTTAGCATGAATTAGCATACCGCACTCTCCAATCTTCTGCTTTTCTCCCCCTTCCCCTCCTCCCCAATCCTTTCTTCCGTTGTCGTCTCGTCCTTATTCTTTCTTTCCTTCTCCCCACCCTTCGCCTCTTTTCCCTCCCGCCCTCTCTCCTCTTCTTCTCCTCGACCTTCTTGACACCCCTCCTCTTCGCCATTCTTTTTCCCGCCATAGCCC
>NW_014581657.1:3942-7310 GCF_000485595.1 Priapulus caudatus
ACACACACACACACACACACACACACACACACACACGACACACACACACACACACACACACACACACACACACATAAAAATGTTACATTTATAAGCGGGTAGGTAATACGGACGTGGAAAAATGTTACTCCCTTCCGCCTCATCTTCCGCTATGCATCTTCCAGACACATTCTTTCCCGCAGTTCTTTTCCGTATGTTTGTCTTGTTCTTCTTTATTGCGACTTCCTTCTCTTTCGTTTACTTCCCTTTTTTACATCCGATTTCCTTTCCGGTTCGCTTTCTTCCTCCCGGTTCCGTTACGCATTTGAGTCGAAATTCCCGCTAAATTAGATTTTTCTGGCGCGCTGTCACGTGCTGTTTCGCCGTGTCTCCTCTCACGTCCGTCCTCGTCACTTCCCCCCCCCTCCTCCCCTATCACGTGACCTTCGCAGTCTTCCTGTTCGTAAGACTTCCTGTTCTTTCTTATCGCGTCACTTCATGCATGTTCTTCTTATCAAGTTTTTTTTGGGAGAAAAAGGGATTTTTTGTAAGCCGGGGGCCGTTGTCAGAACAATGATTGTTCGAACGATTCTTTCTAGTTCGAAATTTTCTCTTATACGTTTCGCAAGATAATTGTAACTTAACCATAGCTTCTTATTTAGGTTTTATATTAACTATAGGATCGTTGTAACAAGACACTCTTGCTGCATCGCTAGTCACACATCGACTTGCTTTATGAAAACATTTACTTAAATCATTAGCTCTATAACATCACATTTCCTGGCCGTCGTGTCTGGTAATCAACTAGTAATTAACTTACAGCTATTCATATTCTCAACATTACACGTTCTGTTTGCGTCTATAATTTGTTCCACGTGTTGTATTTCGTAATATTAATAATAATAATAATAATAATAATAATCGTAATAATAATAATAATAATTATCGTAATAATAATAATAGTAATAATAATAATGATGACAGTATTATTAATATCGTTAAAGACCAGTAGCAAATATTCCGAGCGCAAAATAAACATTTCGTATAAAATTATGTATAAGGACGTTTCTAATAGAGTTTTGAAGTTGTTTCATGCAGTCTGTGGAATTTCTAAGGATCAGCATCATAGCTTAATGCTCGTGCATGCCCGTGTTGTTGCAAGCATTCGCTAGCTGAGTCGCTCGCTGATATGTTACTGACTGTATTGTAGACGACTGAGAAAGATACTGGCCTCAGTAACACCCTATCTTTCTCGCTCGATCTCTCTCTCTCTCTCTCGTCTCTCTCCTCTCTCTGGCTTTCTCTCGGTCTCTCGGGCTCTCATCTTCTCGTCTCATCTGTCTCTCGTCTCTCTCGTCATTCGATCTCTCTCCGTCAGTCTCTCTCATCGCTCTACCTCTCTATCGTCTCTCCCTCTCTCGCTCTCTCCTCTGCGGTCTTTCTCTCGCTCTCCGCCTCTCTCTCTCTCCGTCTCTCTCTCGTCTCTCCTCGTGCTTCTCCTCTCTCCCCTCTCCGGCCCCGCCCCTCGTGCGTCCTCTCTCTCTCTCTGCCTCTCTCTGTCTCGTCTCCTCTCCTCTCCCTCTCTATCTTTCTCCTCCTCTCTCTCCCTCCCTCCCCTCCCTCCTCCTCTCTCTCTCTCCTCTCTCTTCTCTTCTCTCTCCCGCGATGTGCTCTCTCTCTCTCTCTCGTCGTCTCTCTCCTCTTTCTCTCCTCTCTCTCTCCTCTCTCGTGCTCTCCCTCTCTCTCTCTTCTCTTCTCTCGCCTCTCTCCTTCCTCTCTCTCTCTCCTCTCTTATCTCCTCGGCTCTCTCCGCTCCCTCCCCCTCTCTCTCGCATCGTTGCGGTCTTCTTCTGTGCCTCTCCTCTCTCTCTCTCGCCAATACCTCAATCACTCGGTCTCCATTTATTCCTCCCGGCACCCCCAGCACCGCTGTCATCCCCCTCCCCCTCTCCTCCCCCTCTACCCGTCAGCAGGTCGAGGTCAAGGTGGCGCGAATAGAACATCCGCCCCTTCGCCCCGCTCGGGAGGGGAGGAGGGTGCAGCGGTGGTGGGGTGGGGGAGGATTAATGGAGTGATTAGGTATGGCGAGATGAGATGAGGTGGAGACGAGAGAGAGAGGGTGAAGAGAGAGCGAGAGAGTAAAGAAAGAGGAGAGAGAGAGAGAGAGAGAGGAGGATAAGAGAGAGATGCGAGAGAAAGAGAAGAGAGAGAGAGAGAGAAGAGAGAGGAGAGAAAAAGAAAGAGAGAATGAGAGAGAGAGAGATGTAGAGAGAGCGAGAGTAGGAGAGAGAGAGAGAGAGAGCAGAGAGGAGATGAAGAGAGAGACTGTGACAGGTGCGCCGGCGCGGCGGCGGCACTCGACGCTTGGGGAGGGATGAGGGAGAGGGGAGGGGAGCGTGATTTAAGCTGGCGGATTAACCGGGGTTGCGGCGCACGGGAGTGCACAGGCGCGTGTATTGTCGAGCGACAGTGTCGCCTGGCTAGGGTTACGCGCGACATGAGCAGGCTGCAGCTGAATAATATTGCTGCAAACGTCGCTCATTAGATTAGTTCGTTTGCTGGACGGCCAGGCTGCGCCAGGTAGCTGCCTACGTCCCGCACCTGTCAGCGTCAGGTCCGCGTGCGTGCGTGTCGTGGCGTGCGTGCGGCCGTGCGTGCGTGTAAGTTCGTGTGTGCGTGTAGCGTGTTCGCGTGTCTGTGTGTTGCGTGGCGCGCTGTGTGTGTTGTGCGGTGCGTGTAAGTTGCGGTGTGCGTTGTATGTGTGTGTGCGTGTCGCGTGTAGGCTGTGTCGCTGATGTGCGTTGTTGATGTGTGTGTGTGGTGTGTTGGTGTGTGCGCGTGTGCTGTGTCGTGTAGTGTGTGCGTGCTGTGTGTGTTGTGTGTGCGTGTGTGCTGTATGCGTGTGTTTGCCTCGCGTGTGGTGTGGGTTGTGGCGTGGCGTGCGTGGTGTTGCGTGTGCGTGCCGTGGGCGTGCAGTGTATAGGTGGTCCGGTCCGCTTGCTCCCCAGTTGCCGTGGGTGGGTGGAGATTATATGTACCTCCAGATATACACACGCTGTTCAGACACTCCGTCTGTCGAACAGATATTTCTCTGAGATTATATCTGTGGAGATCCGGTTCAGCGCTGGTCCACCTGATTCGTCGCTCTGTTGCACCGTCAAGCTCTAACTTGTACCCGTACGCTTGAATATCACTGTGTGTCGGAGGGCCACACATTCGTCAATCTATTCTAGCTGTCTGTCTGTTAGCCGCTCTGTTTAGCTACTGAAGTACCGCGGTCATCCTGACAGCATTGCGAATATCTCGAATAGACAATCAACGAATAATTAATATATAACACTAACAATAATAATGCAAAATACCATAATAATAATAAGTCTCTCTCAAGA
>NW_014581657.1:7320-8088 GCF_000485595.1 Priapulus caudatus
CACGTGTCAGACACCCGTCTGCGACAGACATTCTCTGAGATATATTCTGTGAGATATCTTTTGTGAGATCGGTCAGAGCTGGTCACCGATCGTGTCTCTGTTGACCGTCAAGCTAACGTACGTACGCTGGTCATCGTGTGGTCAGAGCCACACATTCGCAATCATTCTATGTCTGTCTGTATCGTCTGTTAGTACTGAAGTACCTCTGTACCGTCTGTACCGTCTGTATCGTCTGTTAGTACTGAAGTACCTCTGTACCGTCTGTACCGTCTGTAGCCGTCGGTTAGTACTGAAGTACCTCTGTACCGTCTGTACCGTCTGTAGCCGTCGGTTAGTACTGAAGTACCTCTGTACCGTCTGTACCGTCTGTAGCCGTCGGTTAGTACTGAAGTACCTCTGTACCGTCTGTACCGTCTGTAGCCGTCTGTTAGTACTGGAGTACCGCGTCATCCTGAGAGCATTGCGAATATCTCGAATAGGACAATCAGACAAATAATAATAATAACACTAACAATAATAATCATAATCATAATAATAATAATAATAATAATAATGATAATAATAATAATAATAACAATAATAATAGTGATAATAACACTAACAATAATAATAATAATAATAATAATAATAATAACACTAACAGTAATAATAATAATAATAATAATAATAATAATAATAATAATAACGGATGAAAAATTGTTAAGACAATTTGATTTGACAGAAGCACTCGATCCTGGGGCCCGTTGTCAGAAACATCGTAAAGTTAAT
>NW_014581657.1:9001-10080 GCF_000485595.1 Priapulus caudatus
CGTGTGGGTGTGCGTGTGCGTGTAAGTGCGCACGTTCATGCGTATGCGTGCGTGTGCGTGTGCGTGTGCGTGTAAGTGCGCGCGTGCGTGTAAGTGCGCGCGTGCGTGTAAGTGCGCGCGTTTATGTGTATGCGTGCGTGTGCGTGTAAGTGCGTGTGTGCGTGTATGCGTGTGTGTGTGTGTGTGTGTGTATGTGTGCGTTAGTGTGTGTGTATGTGTGTGCGTGCAGGTGTGGGTGTATGTGTGTGTTTGCGCGCGTGTGTGTGGGTGTGTGTGGGTGTGCGTGCGGGCGTGCGTGCGGGCGCGCGTGCGTGTATAGGTGCCTCCGCTTGCTCCCCATGCGTGGGTGGGTGGAGATATGAGTACCTCAGATATACACACGTGTCAGACACCCGTCTGCGACAGACATTCTCTGAGATATATTCTGTGAGATCGGTCAGAGCTGGTCACCGATCGTGTCTCTGTTGACCGTCAAGCTAACGTACGTACGCTGATCATCGTGTGGTCAGGGCCACACATTCGCAATCATTCTATGTCTGTCTGTAGCCGTCTGTTAGTACTGAAGTACCGCGTCATCCTGACAGCATTGCGAATATCTCGAATAGGACAATCCAGACAAATAATAACTAATAACAAACACTAAACAATAATATATCAAATAATAATAATAATAATAATAATAATGATAATAATAATAATAATAATAACAATAATAATAGTCAATATAACACAACCAAGTATAATCAAAATAATAATAATAAAATAATAATAATAATAACACTACGTAATAATAATAATAATAATAAAATAAGTAATAATAACGGATGAAAAATTTGTTAAGACAATATGTGGATTGAGCAGAAGCACCGATTCCTGATGATATTGTATGTTTTGTTTCCATGGGTTACAGATGGATGGTTGCAGGCAGGGTTCACATGCCGACGGGTACTGCAGCAGTTGTGCTCGCATGCCATCCAGTACCTTCCAGTGATTCCCGACTCACGGTGCGTTCTCCATTCCCAACGTCTCATCTGCTTGTTGCTACGGGCAGAAAACGAATCTAACAGGAAGATGTCCTG
>NW_014581658.1:0-767 GCF_000485595.1 Priapulus caudatus
CTCTTCTCTTCGTCGCGCGCTCCTTCCCACCACTCTCACTCTTACTCGTCTCACTCTCTCTCTCTCTCTCTACTCTCTCTCTCTCTCTCTCTCTCTCTCTCTCTCTCTCTCTCTTTCATCGCCGTCCTTCACCCTGAACTCTTTCACTCCGTAGCCGCTGCTGCGTTTGCTGTTCGCTGTCTCAGTGTTTCTGATTGCGCGCATCAATACCCAGCAACTGTTACGCAGCTGTTTGCTTTATGCAAACAAATCAATTTGTTCGCATTCGGTGATTTTCGCCAGGCTTGCTTTGATCATTCGAGTGACCGCGCTGCTTAAGTTTTATATCGGCTGCGAGAGAGCGTGACTGCTTTAAATCTTAATAAATTTTAGTTTCATATCGACTGCGAGAGCGTGTCGGCTTTCCGGATCCGTATCTGCATTCAATTTTAACAGATTTTAGTTTCATATCGACGGCGAAAGCGTCCGGCCTTCTGGATCCGTATCTGCATTCAATATTAGCCGATTTTCAATTAGATTTCAGTGTTTAAACCCCCGCAGGGAAGCTCAAGCGCAGACGGTGAATGGATGCCGGATAGTTCTACTTATACTTATATTAGTCTGTGTACAAGTACTAGTCTATACTATAGTATCTAGTCTTTTACTATACTTAGTTTTATACTGTCTTCGTTTATACTAGTCTGTTGACGGTCTAGTGTTGTGTGTTATGTTGTGTGTGTTGTGTGTGTGTGTGTGTGTGTGTGTGTGTGTGTGTGTGTGTGTGTGTG
>NW_014581658.1:8652-10080 GCF_000485595.1 Priapulus caudatus
CTCTCTCTCTCTCCTCCTCCTCCTCCTCTCTCTCTCTCTCTCTCTCTCTCTCTCTCTCTCTCTCCATACATCCACACATGTACACATTTTTCTAGCAAACCCATTTCACTTCTTTCTTAACAGTAAACAAATCAATATTTAACCCTCCTGATCTTGCGGGTCACTGCGCTTCGACCTGTCACCTCCCATTTCGCGCTCATGATGGATTCCCTCCCCATCCCTCTATACATCGAATATGAAGAGCCTTTAATTTTATGAAAATTAAGGGGGAAATATTCACCCTCCATTTACACATCTTCACCTTTTACCCTTGAGCCCAAAATTCAACATGCCCAGTCCTTGCGATTCCCTCCTACGTCCCGAATATCAAGACCGTACGTCGAGCGGTAATGATTTGCGCCATAACTCGTTCGGAGAATGCATGCGAAAATCAAGGATAAACTATGGCACACGATAATAATAGCACAAATTGCCGCAAAAACTTCAGGAAGCCTAGGTCGAGCTGCCGACATTTGTCTCGTAATTCCGTATTGAGAGAGAAATATTACTTATTTACTTAATTAATTAATTAATTAATTATTTTCCTTTAATTAAGGGGAAAATATTCCCCCTCCATTTACACATTCTTTCAGCCCCAAATTCTTAATTCTTTAATTCCCATTTTACCCTGGGCAACGCCAGGTATCCAGCTAGATACATACATACAAGAGCTAATAATACTATTACTAGCTCTTCATATATACATATATGCGGTTGGCGGTCTCACGCACGGCCGTTGGCTGAACCTACGCATGTCACACCTTCCAGCCTAAAGATTTACCAACTATGCTAACCAGACAAGATTAAAACACTATGTTCATGTGTCTGTATTATATTTACCCTTACACAAGTCAGAAAACATTTTAGCAAAGAAATTACGGAGATTCGAACCTGCGCATCACACCTTCCAGCCTAAAGCTTTACCAACTATGCTATCCAGACAAGATTGAAATGCTAGGTTCAGAGGCGCGTTCAGGAGAGCGAACGCTCGCCTTCTGAACGACACTGCGCGAGCGAGCGCTTGCGAGCGCGCACGCAAGCTCCAGTGCCTGTTCGCGCATCGCGCCAGTTGTTTTCAAGATGGCGACAGGTAATCTGGCGACTCGCAGCTAGAGCCTGCATACCTCCCAAATCCCATTGGTTGATACAAATCACGTGCCTGAAACTCCTGTTTTAATAATTCATTTTATGGTGCATTGTGACCCTAACCCTAACCGTAATTCTAACCCTAACCCTAATCCTAACCCTAACCCTAACCCTAACCCTAATCCTAACCCTAACACTACTTAGAATTTAATTTAAAAAATTAACTATAATTGTATCAACCAATGGGAGTTGGGATGTATGCAGGCCCTAGCCGCGAGTGGATGGGGATGGGGTCGGATGCGA
>NW_014581658.1:13490-14433 GCF_000485595.1 Priapulus caudatus
TTCTCCCCTTCACCGCCATCCTCCCTCCTCCTCCTCCCCCCACTCCCTCCTCCCCCCCATCCACCTCCCGCCTCCCTCCTCCTCCCCTTCACCGCCATCCTCCCTCCTCCTCCTCCCCCCATCCTCCTCCCCCTCCCTCCTTCCACCGCCGCCTCGCCCGCCACTGCCGTCTCCTTCTTGCTCTGTCCGCGGCTTCGGACAGCTTCTTGTTTTTTTCGTCGTTTTTCGGAATCGCAAAAAGAAAAAAATTGTTGAAATCTTGCGAGATCCGTCACGTCGGCAGACTTTGATGTCGGCGGAATCCGTCCGCTCGCAGACGGCGACGACGACGACGATGACGTCGGCAGTCGACGGAAATAGCTCGTCGGCGTTCTCAAAGGTCGGCAATGTGTCGCGCACTAACTAATTTTAATTCGCGTTAAATGTAATTAAAAGATCGATTGTCGCTCTCGCGCTGCCGCGGTGGCAGCGGCTTCTGATTGGTTCCAGCGAGCGTCACGTGACGCCCGCCTATAATAGATTTCGTCTTGCGGTTTATCGGCGAGAAGAAGGGGGGGGGGCGCTGGAAATTGTCCCGCGGGCCCCTTTGGGAAACAGGTTAACAAATTTTCCTGTAAGTCTGCTCAGGGATGTGAGGCTTGGCGATGGTCATTACGAAACCCAAAGCTACGCCGAGTTTTTGCCGAATGCTGAGTCGAAGGGCCAATTAGCTAGTTCAATGAGATGTGCTGCCATCTGCGGGGGACATATGGGAGCATTTAGTTTATTTATCTCGTCGTTCGTTTCGATGCCGTAGTGGCTTGTAGAGTTTTCATTAGCGAGCCGAGCAGACGTGAAGAAAAAAACATGGCGGGATTAACCACCGTCGCAAGATGGCGGTCCTGGTGTGTGTGTGTGTGTGTGTGTGTGTGTGTGTGTGTGTGTGTGCGTGTGTGTGTGCGCG
>NW_014581658.1:15725-16410 GCF_000485595.1 Priapulus caudatus
GGGGGGAGATAGAGAGAGGAGAGAGAGGAGGGGGGGGAGATAGAGAGAGGAGAGAGAGAGAGTGCGAGGAACTGTGGGATGTTGGAGTTACGATGCGAATTCGTGAATATTCCGCGGCGGGAAAGGACAGAGAGATGGAGTGACAAACACTGTTTGAGAGTAAGACAGACAGCCAGGCATATATAGAGAAAGAGCTATAACGAGATCGGGAGAGAGAGCGGGCCACAAAGCGAGAGAGAGCGAGAGGGGGGAGGCAAGAGAGAGAGAGAGAGTGGCGTGGAAGAAAGAGAAAGGGAGAGAGAAAGTGTGTAAGAGAGTGAGAGGGAAAGAGCGTCTGCAAACCGCGGTCTCGTGTCTCCGTATATGAACATACTTACTTAATTCGCCACCCACGTTTGCGACGTCCGGTTAGTTGCATCCGGTCAGCGACAGCCGCTCGTGGACGTTCCTGTTGCGGGCGCAGCGCGGCGCTGCTGTCGCATCATCCGGGTACCTGCAAGCAGCTCAGCATCGGGAATTCTGGAAACAAGAGAACGGATTTATATATTGTGAGAACAAGATATGTTAATGGGGAGAATATATAGAAGGGCAGAATTCTCCCTACCACTTCTCTTTCTATCACTTTCTCTCTCTCTCTCTCTCTCTCTTCTCTCTCTCTCTCTCTCTCTCTCTCTCTCTCTCTCTC
>NW_014581658.1:17662-18909 GCF_000485595.1 Priapulus caudatus
ATATATATATATATATATATACTAAGTCTTCGTTTTTTGCTCAATCGCGAAATTTCGAACGAACGTCGGCACGTGTCGTCTGCTGATCTCACGTGATGAACACACGCTGATTGTTACGTCATCAACGCGCGCGTTACGTCATCAACGTGCGATTGCGTCATCAACGTGCGATACGTCATCAACGTGCGATGCGTCATCAACGTGCGATACGTCATCAACGTGCGATGCGTCATCAACGTGCGATACGTCATCAGCGTGCGATACGTCATCAACGCATCAACGTGACGTGTGTTCGTGTGACGCGTGAGGTTGTTTTTTGTTGCGCCGTGTACATATTACGCTGCCATGTTGCGCATTGTATACCGATGTAAATGTGGCTCTATGATGTCAACAACACGAGATATATAAGTATATATATCTATTTTATATATATATATATATATATATATATGATATTATATATTATATATATTATATGGGCCGATAGGTCTAACTATATAATAAACATGCATAAATACTGTTTTCATTTGTTAAATCGATCTCAGAGTATACGCGCTGAGATTCCGCGTTTAAACTTTGCCGTATATGCAAGGTCCGTCCGTTCTCCTATATACTCACACTACGAATGAGTTAAGCAATGGGTGACGTCACACGCGTGTATCTACGTCATTCGCACGAGTGCGCATGCGTTCCAGCACCCCACACGCGAGGCAGGTTAGTTTGGATTAAGTGCAGTCATAGACACGTTCTATTGTTACGATGTATTATAGGATGTCTATGACGGGCGCGGTTATATCACCGAACTATAGCAATATTGTTATAGTTCAGTGGGTTACATTTAGATAGATCGTTCGTTAGTCGGATTCGCTAAAACGTATCCGCTGTGCGTAGGTCACGTGTGTGTGCAGTTTGTTACATGTTAGTTCGGGATCTTTATCGTAATGGTGCTGAGAATCGTCACTGAACATTGTCTACCCCGTTTTAAGATTATATGATAAAGCCAAATGGAAAGACCTCAATATATATATATATATGTGTGTGTGTGTGTGTGTGTGTGAGAGATTTCCTAAGTAACTGACTGTTGTTTCCGGCTGTGTGCGTGGTGCCATGTATAGAGTGGTGACTGTACCACGCGCTGTCACAGGTTCTATCGTATGCCTAGTACTACAGCGCCACGACTACTACATCGTATCCTCTGTTCTACTAAGCCTTCGCATTTTTTATTCTAGCACAATTGCATTATATAT
>NW_014581659.1:4854-6270 GCF_000485595.1 Priapulus caudatus
AGGTAGGAGGGAGGGAGGGAGGTATAAGGTAATAACCACGTCCTTGCTACCTGTAGGTGACGTGATGGGGTCGACCGTCAGCAACATGGGGTCGCTGCTGCGAATGCCGTTCGGATGCGGAGAGCAGAACATGCTCAACTTTGCCCCTAACATCTTCGTAACGGACTACCTGCAGGAGACAGACCAGCTGACGAAGGCTGTCAAGGACAAGGCAGTGCGCTTCATGGAAGTCGGTGAGTGTGTGTGTGTGTGTGTGTGTGTGTGTGTGCGTGCGTGCGTGCGTGCGTGCGTGCGTGCGTGCGGCGTGCGTGCGTGCGTGCGTGCAGTGCGACGTCGTCGTGTGTGTGCGTGCNAGGGGAAACTACAAGAGAGGGGTCACCTGTGAGAGGAGGAGGGGAAACTACAAGAGAGGTCACCTGTGAGAGGAGGAGGGGAAACTACAAGAGAGGGGTCACCTGTAAGGGGAGGAGGGGAAACTACAAGAGAGAGGTCACCTGTGAGAGGAGGAGGGGAAACTACAAGAGAGGGGTCACCTGTGAGAGGAGGAGGGGAAACTACAAGAAGAGGGGTCACCTGTGAGAGGAGGAGGGGAAACTACAAGAGAGGGGTCACCTGTGAGAGGAGGAGGGGAAACTACAAGAGAGCGGTCACCTGTGAGATGAGGAGGGGAAACTACAAGAGAGGGGTCACCTGTGAGATGAGGAGGAGGGAAGTTACGAGTTAAGGGACACGACTACCCACACGACGACACCACCCCTCTCTCTCTCTCTTTCTCCCCTGAACACGAAACCTTGCAATTCACGCCCGACCAGCCAAGCGACCTGACCAGCCTGCCGCCAGGGGGCGCTGGCATGCCCTCCCACCTACGCACACAGCAGGAACGCTGACATCGCTGCGGCGGCGGTGACGGCTATGATGTTGACGATGGCGGCGATGGACGGGTGTCCTCGATGCGGCGCTGTGGCAGAGGATGCGATGACTGGGATCGTCATCGGTGAGTCGACGCTGTAGTATGCCACGCGCTCGTCCTCTGAAATGATGACAATGACGGTCAGAGATCAGGGAACAGAGGTCAGGGGTCAAAGGTCAGGGATGAAATCGCGCGCGCCTGGTACGATTGACCCAGCCATCCAGCAATTGAATATATTATAATATATTATAAGTAACGTATACATATATATATATATCTATATAATTAATATATATATATATATATATATATATATATTAATTATATATTATTCAACCAATACTGAAAACCCAATAGAGTCAAAAAGACAAATATCGTAACATACGCTCTTGAAAAGCTTGTGGAAGAGTGGCACGAATGTATATGTATAAACAATCGTAAATAATAACTAGAAACGAGCAGTTGTCGCCAACTACATGTATCCCCCATGATCTAGTATGAATGGA
>NW_014581659.1:7536-8728 GCF_000485595.1 Priapulus caudatus
GCCCCTTGTGGACGGTCGTTAATGTTTACTACAATGCGGTGAGCGCCCCCTGTAGTGTGATATCTACTAGCTAGCGCCCCCTGTAGTGTGATATCACCTAGCTAGCGCCTCCTGTAGTGTGATACCTCTTAGCTAGCACCCCCTGTGGACGGTCGTTAATGTTTACTACAATGCGGTGAGCGCCCCCTGTAGTGTGATATCTACTAGCTAGCGCCCCCTGTGGACGGTCGTTAATGTTTACTACAATGCGGTGAGCGCCCAAGATATCACACTACACTAGCTAGCGCCCCCTGTAGTGTGATATCTACTAGGGAGGTATCACACTACAGGGGGCGCTAGAGGCGCTAGCTAGTAGATATCCCACTACAGGGGGCGCTAGCTAGTAGATATCACACTACAGGGGGCGCTAGCTAGTAGATATCACACTACAGGGGGCGCTCACCGCATTGTAGTAAACATTAACGACCGTCCACAGGGGGCGCTAGCTAGGAGATATCACACTACAGGAGGCGCTAGCTAGTAGATATCACACTACAGGGGGCGCTAGCTAGGAGATATCACACTACAGGGGGCGCTAGCTAGGAGGTATCACACTACAAGGGGGCGCTAGGTAGGAGATATCACACTACAGTGGGCATTAGCTAAGAGATATCACACTACAGGGGGCGCTAGCTAGGAGGTATCACACTACAGGGGGCGCTAGCTAGTAGATATCACACTACAGGTTAGCTAGCGCCCCCTNGGGGCGCTAGCTAGTAGATATCACACTACAGGGGGCGCTCACCGCATTGTAGTAAACATTAACGACCGTCCACAGGGGGCGCTAGCTAGTAGATATCACACTACAGGGGGCGCTAGCTAGGAGGTATCACACTACAGGAGGCGCTAGCTAGTAGATATCACACTACAGGGGGCGCTCACCGCATTGTAGTAAACATTAACGCCGTCCACAGGGGGCGCTAGCTAGTAGATATTCCACGTACAGGTGGCGCTANGGAGGGAGGAGGGAGGGAGGGAGGGAGGAGGGAGGGAGGTATAAGGTAATAACCACGTCCTTGCTACCCTTGCTACCTGTAGGTGACGTGATGGGGTCGACCGTCAGCAACATGAGGAGGGAGGGAGGGAGGGAGGGAGGGAGGGAGGGAGGGAGGGAGGTATAAGGTAATAGCCACGTCCTTGCTACCTGTAGGTG
>NW_014581659.1:10202-15286 GCF_000485595.1 Priapulus caudatus
AGGAAGGGAGGTACCATGAGTTAGAGACAGATAACTAACGACTGTCAACGCAGACAATGACAACATAACTAACGACTGTCAACGCAGATGATGACGACATAACTAACGACTGACAACGCAGACGATGACAACATAACTAACGACTGTCAACACAGACGATGACAACATAACTAACGACTGTCAATGCAGACAATGACAACATAACTAACGACTGTCAACGCAGACGATGACAACATAACTAACGACTGACAAGGCAGACGACCATGACGGATATAGCGGTTGTCAACGACAACTACATAAGTAACAACTGTGACTGCAGAAGATGATGGTGATGAATATAGTGGTTGTCAACGACAGCGACATAACTAACAGGTTCATTCATGTTCATCCGTTCAGTCATTCATCGTTCATTCAAAACTTCGCACTTGCATTCAAAAACGAACAAACACGACAAATGCGTTGCGACAGCTACTGCCACTTACGTCACTCGACAGCTTGCGCCTGTTCTCCAACAGAGAGACGAGAGTGTAGGCAGTGAGCGGGATTCCCCCGGCAGCTCCTCCCTGTAACACACACACAAACACACGCGTAGATGAAGGAGGTCACGCAGGTCACACCACGTCAGAATTACATCCCTGCTTCACTACCCCCCATAACTAACGACTGACAACACAGACGATGACAAACAACACAGACGATGACGACATAACTAACGACTGTCAAGGCAGACGATGATAACATAACTAACGACTGTCAACACAGACGATGACGACATAACTAACGACTGACAACACAGACGATGACGACATAACTAACGACTGTTATGTTATCATCGTCTGCCTTGACAGTCGTTAGTTATGTCGTCATCGTCTGTGTTGTCAATCGTTAGTTATATTGTCATCGTCTGTGTTGACAGTCGATGAAGGTGAAGCTGGACGATGCGATCCGGCGAGGAGAGAAGCGACTCGTGTCACAACTGGACGTGATGGCGGACGACCCGTACTCGCTCGCCGTCACCACCTACGCTCTCGTCATCAACAACGCTCCCATACACCTGCAGGCGCTCTCCAAGCTGGAGGCCCTCGCCACAGAGAAAGGTACGCGTCGTAGACGCTCTCTTGTTTTGCGATGACTGTTGATCCGGCTTTCCCTTCCTTTCTCTCCCTCCTTCCTCCCCTCCTTTGGCTCCACTTTGTTCCACCCTTCCCTCCTCGCTCCCTGTCTTGTCTCTCTCTCTCTCTCTGTTTTCTCTCTCCTCTCTCTACTCTCTCTCTCTCTTCTCTCTCTCCTCTCTCTCTCTCTCTCTCTCTCCTCTCTCTCTCTCTCTCTCTCTCCTCGCTCTCTCTCTCTCTCTCTTCTTCTCTTCTCTCTCTCACTCTCACTCTCACTCTCACTGCTCACTTCTCACACTTCACTCTCTCTCTCCCCTATCTCTCCTTCCCTCCTCCTTCATCCCTCCCTCTCTGGCTTCACTCTCGTAACCTTCTGTAACGAACAACCTGGTTACCACATGTGCAGAGGCATGAAGTACTGACGAAAGCCAGCCCCCGAGTGAGCGGACCCTGCATCGTCGGCATCGCCGCCACGGTGGGGGAGCAGTCGGTGGACGTGGGAAGATGACAGCCTACGCCACTGCCTTCACCCTACGTCAGGTCTGAGGGACCTCAACGGGGGCTGCCGTCATGAGTGGCTCATCAAGCAGACAGAACTCGTTCTGGTGGATTCTTCATTCCAACCCAGTCGTGCAGTCTGTGGGGCAGCCTTCATCTCTCCGCCTCCTTTCGTTTTCTCTGTATCTTCTGTATCCTCTCTTTGTCTCTCGCTGTTCTGTATCATCGTATCTCTCTCTCTTGTTCTCTTCATCTCTCTCTCTCTCTCTCCTCTCTCTCTCTCTTCTCTCTCTTCTCTCCCCTCTCTCTCTCTCCTCTCCTCTCTCTCTCTCTCTCTTTCCCTCTTCCTCTTTTTCTCCTCTCTCTCTCTCTCTCTCTCGCTGCTTCTCCCTCGCTTCTCTCTCGTCCCTCTCTCTCTCTTCTTCTCTCTCTCTCTGTTCTATTCTCTGTATCTCTCTCTCTTGTTCTTTCTCATCTCTCTCTCTGGTCCTCTCCTCTCTCTCTCTCTCCACTGTCTCTCTCTTCTCTTCCTCTTCTTTTCTTTCCTCCTCTTTTTTTTTTCTCTCCTCTCTCTCTTCTCTCTCTCTTTCTATCTCTCTCTCTCTCTCTCTCTCTCTCTTCTCTCTTCCTCTCTCCTCTCTCTCTCTTCTCTTTCTCCCTCTCTCTCTGCTCTCATCTCTCTCTCTTCCCTCTCTCTCTTTCTCCCTCTCTTCTCTCTCTCTGCTAATCTCTGATATCTCTCTCTTCTCTTTCTCTTCTCTCTCTCTTCTCTGTCTCTCTCTCTTTCCCCTCTCTCTCTCTCTCTCTCTCTCTCTCTCTCGTCTCTCTCTCTTCCTCCACTCCTCTCTCTCTCTCCCCCTTCCCCCTCTCTTTCATCATATGCGTGTAACACTTTGTAACCCCCTGCGTTTTTCTCTCGATGTTTACAGGACACTGTCATCGGGCCTGCAACGGCCTCTCCGTCGACAGTGTTGCTTCTATCGGCCTTCTCTCCAAGGGTGCCCTCACGGGATCTCATCCTCTCCGCCATCGCTGATGACATCACGAGGTCATTTGAGGTCGACTCTGATAATGCGCTCGTCTACCAGATGGCAGAGGTGAGCGATGACGGTTGCTGGACACAGGGAATCCGATGGAATTAAACTATTATTGATTAATTAATGAATAATTAATTATTAATTAATAGTTATTTAGTGATAATGATAAATTAATGAGGTAAATGGCGAGTGTGATTTCTTCGGTTGATGAGGACGGGTTTGTTATTGATTTACGGTTCGTATATGATTCACATTCGTTAATTACATAAGGCAGCTCGTTAATTAATTAGGTGCGTGATTAACGATTGTCATCTGATTCCCTTTTTCCAGCTACCGATAACGGATGCGGTGGAGGTGGTGCCTTCCGGAACAGGTTCAGCCTTAGTACAGGTAGGCGATTAGTACAGGTGATGAATAAGTATAGGTATACGATTAGTACATGTAATTTGCATTACTACACGGTACAAGGGATGGGAAAAATTTTTTCCGTTCATGTGATTAGTACAGGTATGGGTTTAGTGCACGTAGATAATCAGTACAGATAAATGATGACTGTGTAGGGATTAACGCAGGTCAGGTAAGGTAAGGGATATTACTAATCTGCTGACTGTGCCACATGACAGGTGAAATGGTCGTACAACGTGAAGGACGAAGGACCTGCAGCTGCATTCGATCTCACGTCAAATGTCATTCACTACAGCACAGGCAACGTGCACGTGCAAGTGTGCTCACAGTAAAATATGCTACACTACAGCACAGGCAACGTGAGGCAGCCAAAGAGAGAGGGAGACAGAGAGAGAGAGAGAACGAGAGACGAGCAGAAGAGCAGAGAGAGAGAGAGGGAGGGAGAGAAGACGGAGAGAGAGCGAGAGACAGAGACAGAGAGAGAGAGTAGATGGAGAGAGAGAGAGAGAGACAGAGAGACATCGAGCAGGAGACAGAGAGGACCAGACAGCGAGAGAGAGATCATTACCTCTCCTTTTCATACAACTGTAAGCATTAGTAATGCGCTGTACACATCGTGTGGTTGACCATCAGGTACAAGAAACCCGGTAAGAGCGGCATGTCTGTCGTCACGATGAACCTTCCATCCGGATTCGTCGCCGAACGACCGCTCGGACAGAGCCACCTGGTGGCCAACGTCAATGCCGACGAGCTGCAGCGTCCGAGAGCCGAATGACCGAAGTACATCGACCTGGAGATGAAAGTGGTTAAGTGTGTGTGTGCGACAATGAGGTTGAGCGCCTCTGTAGTGGGATACTCTTACTAGTAGCACTCCTGTCAGTGTGATAACCCCTCCTAGCTTAGGCGGCGCCTTTGTTAGTGATTTGATATCTACTAGCTAGCCGGCCCCTGTAAGTGGGATATCTCCTAAGCTTAGCGGCGCCCCTGTTTAGTGTGATATTTAAGCTAGCTGAGGCGTGGCCCCTTCGTGGACGGTCGGTTTAATGGTTTACTATTCAATGCGGTGGGGAGCGCCCCCTTTAGTGTGTACTTCTTACTAGGTATGCGCTCTGTTAAAGTGTGATATCTACTAGCATAGTCGCCCCCTGTAGTGGGATTATCTGTAGCTAGCTAGACGCGGGGGGGCACCTGTAGTGTGATATACTGGCTTGTGCCCTCCTGTAATGTGAATTTAACTAAGCTAGCGGCCTCCGTTAAGTGTGGATACCTCCTATTGCTAGCGCTCCTTACGTGGACGGTCGTTCATGGTTTACTACAAATGGCGCTGAGCGCCCCCTGTAGTGTGATATCTCCTAGCTAATGCCCCCTGTAGTGTGATATCTCTTAGCTAGCGCCCCCTGTAGTGTGATACCTCCTAGCTAGCGCCCCCTGTAGTGTGATATCTCCTAGCTAGCGCCCCCTGTAGTGTGATACCTACTAGCTAGCGCCTCCTGTAGTGTGATATCTACTAGCTAGCGCCCCCTGTAGTGTGATATCTCCTAGCTAGCGCCCCCTGTAGTGTGATATCTACTAGCTAGCGCCCCCTGTAGTGTGATATCTACTAGCTAGCGCCTCCTGTAGTGTGATACCTCCTAGCTAGTGCCCCCTGTAGTGTGATATCTACTAGCTAGCGCCACCTGTAGTGTGATATCTACTAGCTAGCGGCCCCTGTAGTGTGATACCTTTTAGCTAGTGCCCCCTGTAGTGTGATATCTACTAGCTAGCGCCAGCTGTAGTGTGATATCTACTAGCTAGCGCCACCTGTAGTGTGATATCTACTAGCTAGCGCCCCCTGTAGTGTGATACCTCTTAGCTAGCGCCCCCTGTAGTGTGATATCTACTAGCTAGCGCCCCTTGTAGTGTGATACCTCCTAGCTAGCGCCTCCTGTAGTGTGATATCTACTAGCTAGCGCCCCCTGTAGTGTGATACCTCTTAGCTAGCGCCCCCTGTAGTGTGATATCTACTAGCTAGCGCCCCTTGTAGTGTGATACC
>NW_014581660.1:0-9078 GCF_000485595.1 Priapulus caudatus
GGGTTAGGGTTAGGGTTAGGGTTAGGGTTAGGGTTAGGGTTAGGGTTAGGGTTAGGGTTAGGGTTATCGTATATATCGTATAAAATCGTATATATAATATCGTACCAAAAGCAACGGTAGTTATTATTCGCCGATAGATGGCGCTGGCATCACTACCGTGAGTTGAAGAGAAAAAAATTCGGCGACGGTACCGTCGCAGGAGCAACAGCCTAATAGTATAGCTCCAGGAAACGGTATTGCTAGGGTTAGAATACGTATTGACGTAACGTTGACGTACGGTGTATTGACGTTAGTCACACAGCCTGGTCGGGTTAGTAATAGTATAGCTCTAGTACTATAGCCCGCGGATCGCTGCCGCAGGCAGATCGTAGGCAGATATAAGCAGATCGCAGGCAGATCATAGATCGTCCCTGCCTCTTCGGCAGCGATCCGCGGGCTATAGCCTATAGTACTAGAGCTACCCAGTGCCAGTCACATGCAGGCACAGGCACAGGCACTTGAAGCGTTTCAATCAAATATAATGCTAACTAAATACGAAATCTATTTACTACCAAATTCTTAATGTTTCTATACTCTCTTTCACCTATTATTGCCGACAGTTTCCTGTAAATTCCGTCCAAATCCTACATCCAACCTTACGCTGCCGGCACAATTGCTTTCGCGGCGCGACTGTTGCACGCTTACACTAATATATATAGTACTAATTATAGTAGTATACGAGTTGAGTTGCATTTCTAGAATTCTACATGCATGTAGACACATGTCTTAGCTCTACTCTCTGTGAGTTTCGAGTTTATTGACGCACGATTATTCTAATTAATTAGCGATTATTCACTCGCGGTAATGCCCATAACCTTATACAGGCCCTGCTATGGCCAGTAAGAAAGTGCAGTTACTATCACTAGAGAGTGACATGGGATGGTAGGACCTTGGCTTCAAACAGTAGAGAGTGATATTGGATGGTAGGACCCTGGCTTCAATCAGTAGATAGTGATATAGGATGATAAGATCATAGATCCGCCTCCTTTTCCTCCTCCTCCTCCTCTCCTCCTCTCCTCTCCTCCACCTTCTCTACCTCCTCTCCTCCCCTTCCTCCACCTCCGTCCGTCCGTCCGTCAACATTTGACTACGGTCAACGATAACTCAGGAACCGTTTGACCCACATGTTTGAAATTGGGTATAGTTGTTACTGCTATGCTCCCATATTAAACGTCCTATTTTGGAGCACGCCAGTCAACGTACTTTTGAGCCACAGCAATTTTTTTGCCAAAAATGGGAATTGCCATTAGTCAGTTCAGGTTCAACGGATTTTGCTCATTTTTGGTATGTGAATGAATAAGGGCTAGGGGTTTTGATATTTAAAAAAAAATTATGCAAATTAGGTAGGGTTTGGCAATTATATAACATATTATATAGACACAAACAGTATGTGGTGTCACACTCGTCTGGTTCGTTTTACAAGGTTTCATTGACAACTATCTTAATGCAAAATTCCTGCTATGAACATATTTATGATTTATACTATTAATTATATATTTATTATTTTTATGATATAATGATTTATGCGCTAAGAAAATCAAAGCGGTATAGCGCCATCTACCGTCAGAATTGTGATTCATTTTGTTTATAAATTATTTATAATTTATATATAATATTATTTATTATTTTCACATTAAAAATTACACATAATTATCAAGAGTTATAATGGGAGTTCTCCCCATATATTACTCTTCGTTTCTATAATGTACGTCGATGTTGCTCAATTAAAACTGACTTTCTTCTCACTCACTCATTTGTGTCCTTTTTTGTGTGAGCTACAGTGTCTGTCATTGACACGTTTCATTTTTATTGAGACGTTCCAGCGTCCTGTGGTGCCAGTTCGGCAGCGCGCAACCGTGGTAGGGCCTGCAACCTGCTGGGATACGGCGACCGATTCACAGAGGGCGCCGCCGCGGCGCAGAAAAGCGGCGGCGACTCGTCGGAGGCGGACTACGGCATGTTCGTCGACACGGCGGCGGGCGGGAACGGTCGTCGTCGTTACACCGCGCCCACTGCCGTCGACGGCTGGGGAGCACCCGTCGCCGCCGGCGCCCACTGGGGGGCGCCGGAGGGCGGGCGAGCGCCGAGCATCGAGTACTGGCAGGGCGTGCCGGGCGAGAAGGCGGTCGGTGGCGCCCCCACGCCGGCGGCCTGGCCGACGAACAAACAGGGGATCGGGATGTGGGACAATGCGACGGGCGCGCAGACGCCGGCGCCCCCGCGTGACGGTGGAGGGAATGCGGAGCAGCGGGAGGAGGAGAGAGGAGGAGGAGGAGGGTTTCCCGGACAGATGCAGGACAGCAGGAGGTGAGGAGGCGAGGCAGGCAGGCTCGCGTGTATATACATGTACATATATAGTAACTCATACACATACATGTACATCAGGAGTTAATAAAGACAAAGGAGTTTGACACGTATTTGGTACTGATTTCACTACATTTTGTCTTACGAGTTTGACGTGAATAAAAATACAAATGTATACAAACATGAGCTTCTTTTTGTTCACTGGTCCTTATTCTATCTTCCGGTAGTATTACAAACCGTGTAGCTTTCTTCATTTTGACATTAATCGTACTTTTGCACGACATGGTTTTCACGTTATTTACCGTCGTGTGGCGTAGCCAAGCAGTAAATTTGCATGCACAGCAACTGGAAGGAGGCACTGCAGGGTTTTTAGGCCGTAGTCTAGAGCCGAGTGCAGAAAATGCGCTTAGAAATTAAGTTACTTTGCACCCATGCTGGGTTTAAAAATTAAAACTATTTTAAATTCAAACTATAGTTAGAATGCCTTGTTTTTATGGTTGAATCCTGCAGTTTTTTTAAATAAACGCTGCACTGGTAAAATATCTGAACTACTTCACCCGCGGAGGAATGATGTGTATGAATCTTAGCGAGTAAATTGACGCTCCAGCTGATTGTAGCTTTCCGCACGTGTTTTGCATAGCAACCGTTACTATGCAATTGCAGGCAAACGCATGTGTTTACACCTTACTTATCATGACCATCTGTATGTGATAAAGGCGAGGTCATTACTCGGTCGAGGTCATTACCGTCGTCATCACTCGGCTTTGTTAGCCGAACAAAAACTTCTTCGCGTTGTCCATGCTGTAGATGTAATTCTTGTTCTTGCACATTTGCTTTCACGCTTGACTCTAGTTCGGCCACATCAATCGCATTAACTTTGTCCTTTGCTTCACCTATCTCTAGTGCCGTTAACGGTCTTGTAGCAATACACCGTTTGCGCCTGCGGTCGATCCTACGTTCGGATGTTTTTGAAGAATTTCTACGTGCATGAACTTTGCCATTTTTGAACTGCGAGCTACGAGAAAATTTCTCGCGAGATAACGTACGGGAGACTCAATCCCTGTCGCGCCTCCTTCCAGTTGCTGTGTATGAGAATTTACCGCTTGGCTACGCCACACGGTACGACAAAATGTAGTGAAATCGGTACCAAATACGTGTCAAACTCCTTTGTCTTTATTAATTACCTCCTGATGTACGTGTATGTGTATATATATAGATGTATATAATTATACACATACACATATACATGTACATATACCAGGGAAATAATGACTTTTTTTTTACGGGAGCGCTTTTTCAAGTCTGTGGAAAAAATAGCTCACATCAAAAATTTTACGGGAGCTATTTTGAGCCTCATGGGAGCGATTTCAGAGGTTTGAAGAGCAAATCGCTCATCGCTCCAGTGTATTTTTTACCCTGATATATACACATACACGTACATGTACATATACACCTACACATACATGTACATATACACATACACATACAATTACAAATACATGTATATGTATACACATACACATAGTGACATACAATTACAAATACATGTACATAATATACATATACATACATGTACATATACACATACACGTACATGTACATATAGACATACACATGCATGTACATATACACATACACATATACATGTACATGTACATATACACCTACACATACACATACATGTACATATACACATACACGTACATGTACATATAGACATACACATGTGCATGTACATAATTATATACATACATGTACATGTACATATATACGTACACGTACACATACATTTACACATACACATACACTTACATGTACACGTACACAACACATACATGTACACATACACATACACGTACACGTACATACACATAGTCATCTACAGATACACATACATGTAAATATACACGTACGACACGTAGACATATGATATGACGTCCCTCTTGTGTATGTGTACATGTACACGTGCACTAACAATCAGACATGCACACATACACGTACATGTACATGTACAAATACACGTACATGTACGTGTACACATACACATACAGTGCACATACACGTACACCTACACGTACACGTACATGTGCACATACACGTACACATACACGTACACATACACGTACAAATACACATACAGTGCACATACATGTACACATACACGTACACATACACGTACACATACGCGTACATATACATGTACATAGTCATATACACATACATATACATATACATATACATATACAGATACATATACATAGTCATATACACATATACATTATACATATACCATACGTACTTACATATTTAATTATATCTCTCGTGTTTGTACACGCGTGATATTCTGTGTGGTGCCCTCTCGTGACTGCTAAACTCACTTACGAGTTTCTCCTCTCTCTCCCCCTCCGCAGGGCCATTCCTGGCAAGAACGCCAACTCGCGCTACGGCCCCGCCTTCACAGGCGACCCCTCGCAGAGAGGTCACGGAGTCGGGGTCGTTGCCGGGGGCGATGAGAGGTCGGCTGTTGCCGCGCTCGCCGTGTCGCTGAGGGAGAAGGAGGAGGAGCTGGGACGCGCGCGCGCACGCGCCGAGACATTGCACCGGGAGCTGCACCGCATGCGCCACGAGATGAGCCAGACGGACTTCCTCACAAAGGTAGGGGGAGCCACTGGGGGGCGTTGGACGGGGCGCGAACGTTCCGGCTGTGGTAGGAACTTTCCAGTTGAGGTGGGAACATTCGGAAATCGAACAAGATTAAAGGGATAGTAGACTAGGATTTTACTTCATACAACTGTACTTACTGTATAACAAATCGTCTATACCCACACGTATTTGTTAATAGATACCTAATTTAATTGTTATAATTATTTACACATCAACGCTATGAAATTTGAACGGCGCCATGACACCCGCGATCGTGCTGCCACCCTGAAAAAGTTGCGTATTTGACAATTTATTTTGCACGTTACAGACCGAGGGCTAATCACAAAAGTGCAATTATAGCACGGCGCGATACCTAAGACTATATTAACTGAACATAATTATTTAGGGCAAATTTATCCAATAATTACTGAAACCTATATGATCGTTAGAAGATATTAAAACAGAACCTTTTGCCATTTAATAAATAAATAAAAATGACCTCTCGTCTGTACCCCTTGGCGAACAAAGTTTTGGTTTGCCAACCTCATACAGATCAGTTGTAGCGCTTGATGCGCATTCGCGTCTTGTATAATCTAAACTGTAAGCGTAGTTTATAAATGTAAATTAAAAATATTCTATGGTGATATGATGTACGCATGAAACTTATTATTAGCCGTAATTTAACCTAAATAACTGAAATTATACCCTAGAACCTAGATAAACGATCCCGTTGTAAGATGCGGAAGCGTTCATTAGTAGCAACTAAATCGAGGATTGCAAATCGAATTTGTCTTTCGTTGTACCTGTCAATTTAAATTTTTGAGTAAAAATTGGGAACATTGACGATGTGTGCAACCGGAGCAAAGCAGCATACCGCAACACAACGTTTTTCTGTTGTTGTTTGTTTTACAGTTTGTTTCCCGAGGCCGTTCGGCAGCTCTCCGTACTCGACGAGCAAGTGAGGATAGCGCGCGCACCATGGCGTCTGCAGATTTCCCCACATTAGCATGCGCGCCAGTCGGATTGCAGAATGGATAAGTCGGAGACTGGCGTTGTGGATCAGGGTCGACGTCGCGCGTTCCAGCCGACTGAGATGGTAAGACGTTTATCGGGACTGGTTCCTTACGTCGGCGTGAAGGTGCTTGTCACAGACCTATTCAGGAACTGCACTCTCCATACAGCCTTCGTCAGAGAACGGTAGGAAGAGGAGAGAGAGGTGGAGGATGAGACGAAGAGAGGGGGGAGGAAGAGAGAGAGAATAAAAAAAAAAGAGAGATAGAGAAATAGGGGGGAGAGAGCAATAGAAGAGAGCGAGGAAGAGAAAGGGAGAGAAGAAGAGAAAATAGGAAGAGAGAAGAGATAGAGGAGAAGAAAGGGAGTGAAGAGAGAGAGAGAGAGGAGAGAGCAAGAGAGAGAGAAAGAGGAGAGAGAGAGAGAGTAGATAGAAAGAGAGAGTTAAGCAGAGAGACAAAGAATAAGCGAGAAAGTAATAGAACGAGAGCGAAGGCAAGAGAGAGAGAGAGACACGCAAGATGCGATCGTACCTAACTAACTAGCCTACGTCTCGTCTCGCCCCCCGTCTCAGGACGAGGTCCAGCGACTCACCTCGTACCGCGACGCCGCGCGTCTCGACTACCATGCCGCGCTCCGTTTCTTCGTTGACGACGTCGCTCGCCTGCCACTCGACCGTCGCCACGGCGACCTGCGGGAGGCTGCGTCGCTGCTGGAGACGACCCACGCTCGGCACCTCGACGGCGAGACGGTGATCCAGGAGGCGCTACCGGTCGCGCTCGATGCGTACGCGTGGTGGAAGGTACGACGGCGTGCGCGTGCGAAAGGAACGTCCGACGTTTTTTTTAGAAATGAGTTTTTTACATACCGAGGGAGCGTTCTGTTAGTCAGTCACTGACTTAGTGTTCTATTGTAAGTCACTGAGTGTGTTCTGTTGTAACTCACTGAGTCTTTGTTCTATTGTAAGTCACTCACTTGACTTAGCGTTTTGCTAAAGCCTAGCGCAGACTTGCCACTTTTTCATGCAACTCGGCTGCGATTCCAGAATCGCAGTCGAAATGTGAAATCGCTATGTCTGCGGTAACGTGCAACTGCAACTCGTAGCGATTCTGGTCGCTTGCAACGAGTTGCAAGAAATCAAACTGTTTTGATTTTTGATTTTGACTCGTCGCCCCCAATCGCTCCCAAATTGTTCTAAAATTGCTTCGAAATCGCATGTGTGCGCACACACGGCGACACATCGACCGATTGCTTGCGGTTGCAGGTTGCAGCGATGAGCAACCAAAAATCGCAGGTCTGCGCTGGGCTTCGATTCGATTCGATACGATTCGTATGTCCGTTACAGGCGTGCAAGGTGACCGAAGTTAGAACTGCTAGAGCAGCGTTGATCGCACCCTACGCACAACTCCAGGGGGCGCTGGAAACAGTACAGACGGTACGTGTGTAGATTGGATGTCAGCGCTATGCTGGTCACTCTTTTTCATTTCTCTATTTTCCCAGTTTTTTCAAAGTCGGATCGCATGATGAAATTCTCTATGATAAATTCGCATGATAATCACAATAATGCGCATGGGTGTTTGCTAGTGAAATTCAAGAGGTAAAGTCAATGAAAACGATAAAATCAATCAATCAATTAATCAAACACTTAATCAATCGGTCTACGATGAGATCGAGTGTTGTCGCGGCAACGGTGCGTGAGCCACGTATCGTTCGAACAAGCACGTCACATGTCGGTTTTCCTCGCAGTGCCTGTCGCCAGGGGGCGCCACCATGGAGGGCTGCGAGATGCCCGCCGACCTTCACGTGATGCTGGGAAACTACGGCGTCGCTCTGCAGACGGAGATCGAGAAAGCAGACGTGGTGAGTTGACGACGCAGATGTCGTCCTGATTACAGGTGCGCTCTCATTTGTGAATGCTGCAGGTATGTTCTCATTAGCTATAGGTGCCACAGGTGCATTCTCGTTACCTGTAAATGCTACAGGTGTGTTCTCGTTAAGTGTAGATGCTACAGGTTCGTTGTTGGTTGCAGGTTCACGTTACCTGTAAATGCCGCAGGTATATTCTCGTTACCTGTAAATGCTACAGGTGTGTTCTCGTTAAGTGTAGATGCTACAGGTGCATTGTCGCTTGCAGGTGAACGGGGCGGGCGGCTCGATCGTGGCTTCTCTCTCCGCGCTGCTCCACCGCGAGCTGATGACGGAGATCGCGTCGATCGAGAAGCTGCGCACGCTGAGCGGCGAGTGTGCAGACGTCGCCGACTCCCTGAAGGTAACCACGGCAACCGCGCGGCGCATTACGTAACGTCGCTCGCCCGCCGTATTGGTCGGGTAAGGGTCCCGTTGTTCGGAAGGGGGTTAACAGGGATGTTGGCGACTTGACAATTGGATGCTCTGTTGTTTTCTCTCGTCGCAGCTTAATAATTCGATGCTCTTTATGTATTCGTCTTGTTGCAACTTGGTTATACAATGCTCTATTTTCTTCTCGTGTCGCGGCTCAAGTAATTCTTAATTCATTCCTCCTCTTGTCCTTTTTCTTCCTTATCAGTCTCTATTCTTTGTCTATGCAGCTGGATTTATCGATGTTCTATTCCTTGATTTACGATCCTCATGTTCCTTTTTCGTCTCGTTAGCTTATTTTTATCTTCTTAATCGTCGTCATCGTCGTCGATTATTTGATGCTCTATTTTTAGCTCATCTGACGTAGTCAGATGCAGCTTGTAGAATTGCATGATTGTCCGTGCGTTCGGCCGTGCGTGCGTGCGTGCGTGCGTGTGGTCATACAGTTGGGGCACAAATCTTACAAAGCTCCAACGTGCGCACCGATATTGGGACGTTGCGGGGATCGTGAAAAGGACTAGGGATGACAAATTTTGGGGAAGTCAAGGGTCAAGAGGTCAAGGGATGTGATAACGGAGGGGGAATATTTTCGCCCCTTAACATTAAGGTAAGAGGAAAATAGCGGAATTGCGGCAACAAATCTTAAACGGCTCGAGCCTAAATGCTCTTAATATCGGATGTATAGTGTGATGGGCAGGAAACCTATCACCAGTTCGAAATTGGAAGGTCACACGGTCAAAGGGG
>NW_014581660.1:9588-10079 GCF_000485595.1 Priapulus caudatus
TGTATGGGGGGGGGGGGGAAGTGTGTATGCGTGTTTGTCTGTGTGCGTGTGCATGTCTCTTCACCTGTATATACACGTGTCAGTATGCGTGCTTTGCGTGCGCGTGCGTATTTCTGCACGTGTAAACAGACGTGCCTGGATGCTTGCGAACTCATTCATGCGACCGTGTGCGTGCGTGCGTGCGTGCGTGCGTGCGCGCGTGCGTGCATATGTTAGCATGGCCGCCCCTTCCACCTACTAAAACGCAATTCTATCCTGCAGGCAATGCGAGCGCATCACAGCTACGAGACGGACAACAGCCTGTCATTTGGCGCTCCCGAACTCTACGAGCAGGTAGCGCCCTCTACCGCCAGCGACATGTACTCCATCGGGATCCTACTGTTGTGGGTAAGAACGATGTAAAGCAGCAATATGAAAAGATACCAGAATAAAAATTAATTATCACATATATGTCACATATGATACACACACACATATATATATATATATAT
>NW_014581661.1:0-10076 GCF_000485595.1 Priapulus caudatus
CACGTCAGCGGAAAGTAGATTTTATGGTCCTTTAAATATAGTGATAAAAACGGTTAGTCAGCGCTG
Organism: Priapulus caudatus; assembly: GCF_000485595.1. NCBI lineage: Eukaryota > Metazoa > Priapulida > Priapulimorpha > Priapulimorphida > Priapulidae > Priapulus > Priapulus caudatus. Next base: position 67 of record NW_014581661.1, read on the forward strand.
AAACAAAAAATTTTGGCACTCGTCCATTAGACCATGTCCTAAGAAAATGTCTGATATCTGACCTTTCCCCCACTGCCTTTGACCTGTGACGCTCCAATTTCGCGCTGGTATTGGTTTCCTCCCCATCACACTATACATTGAATATTAAGAGCATAGGTCAAGCGTTGAGATTTGTGCCGCAATTTCGTATTTTCTCCTATACCTTAAGGTAAGGGGGAAATATTCCCCTCCATTGACACATCTTGAGCTTTTGACGCCGAGGCCTGACCCCAAATTCGACATCCCGAGTACTTTTCGAGGTCCCCCCCCCCCCCGACAACCCGAATATCAAGACCGTACGTCGAGCAGTTAAGATTTTGTGCCCAACTGTTGACGGACGCACGGACTTCGTCAGCTGAGCTAAAAAGTAAAAACGCACGAGTGTTTAGATTAATCCTGTACTTTCCTAAGCGCGCCTCGTCGTTTTTATACCCCCTGATTCTGTGACCTACATCATCGCACAGCTGGACTTTCCCATCTCACTTATACAGTGGGTGGTAGTGAAAGCTGTGCACGGCAATGGACATTGTAAACATACAATGGTGCATCCTGACACTTGTCTAAGCTACAGCGAACGAGTTTGGCAATCACCCGCTCGCCAATGTCGAGTGAAAATAATATAGGGCGAGTAAACGCTAAAGCTGACTGACTCGCCCATGTTGGCGAGTAAAAATAATTGTCCAAAACTTTAATCAAATGTTGGTTCCTTACGTTATATATCCAAACATTGATAAAAAACAGTTCCAGCAATTGTGAAGATCGGCTATCCCACGACATCCTCACTTTATATTATCAAAGGTCGCCGAAAAAAGCAGCCCGCGAAAGCGTGCAGCGCCAGCACAGCGTGGCTGTGTATACCTGCTGGGGCAGCATATTGATTGATGCACGGGGGTGGGGGGAGTGCAGGATTGTTTAAAAGTCACATTGGGCATGTTCATTATAGTACACGTACGTACGCGTATATGTACGTAGTATATGTACACGTGCGTGCGTGCGTGTGTGAATGTGCACGTGCGTGCGTGTGTGCATGTACACGTGCATGCGTGCGTACACGAGCGAGTGCGTTCGTGCATGCGCACGTACAAGTTCGTGCGTGTGCACGTACACGGCTAACTACGAACTGATTTCCTGTCTTTGTCATGTTACCTGACTATGTGTACTGTGTAGTGCATGTCTGTCTGTGTGAATGAAATTGAATAAGAATGTGATTGGTTTCTTAGTCGAGTGAAATGAGATAAAAAAAATGTGATCGAATGTAATTTGTTGACGATTTCTTAATAGACTTCTTATAACACTGATAGTCTGATATTGGTGCCGAGTGCGCGCTGAATGCTGATGAATGATATTAGAGTAAGTGCATCAAAGTTATGGAAATTTTAACAAAATCATGCTATGAAAAAGTAGCTCTGGCTAAGCCTAAAATAGCTCCCGTAAAAAAAATTACGAGAGCTTTTTTCATAAAAAATAAAAAGAGCTCTCGTAAAAAAAAATTTAAGGCTGGCGTGCATGCGTATTACACTTACAGTATATATATACCGTATTTACTTGTGTATAAACCGCGTTTTTTCTACACAACTTCAATAAAAAAAAATCAGGTGGTGCGACTTATAGACGATCGAGGCTAAGAAATCTTGTAAAATGTACCAATGTTTGTACCAACTTTTCAATGCAAAATACTGGTGTGCGACTTATAATATACATGAATTATACTTATAGTTATACACGAGTAAATACAGTACATGTAAAATCGTAATGAAATTCACACGTTAATGTTTGCATGCTCGCACGCTGATTGTGTGTCATTGCCGATTGCAGCTTTTTCCTCAATCACAGGAAGAAGTTTTGCTGTCGTCCTCTCATCCCAGCGATGCCCACCCCCTACATATTCAGTAATGAATATGCCCCAACCAACTTATAAACAATCGTACCCCAACCCCAGTACATAAATCAATGCCGCCCCGGCCAAGGGGTATGCATTGCCGCTCTGAATAAATATGTAATGGTAACAGTGGGTTTCGAGGGCTGTTTTTTCAGGGATCTTTGAACACGTTTGAAGTGAGAATGTGGCGTGATAGCGCCCTGGCTCAGAGGATGTTAGGAATATTAAACAACTAGAACTTTTCAGTTGTCCGATCAGGCAACTAGACAAAATAATAACTTGTCCGACATACTTTCACTTGTCCCGGGCAATCGGACAACCGTTAGTGTCGAGGGCTGGTAACTGTGTATGGTAGTATATAAAATTTCGATGTATTTTTGCATGTAGAAAAACAAAACAAGGTTCATACCCCACACATGTGTAAGAGTTGTCACATTTCTTACTGGAAAAATTAGTATACTGTCGAGTAATATCATAACAAACTCGTGAAAATCCACCGGTGCAGTGGCATTTGAGACGAAAATGCACTAAATGTCCGTTTTCCCCTGTTTTCATAGTGTAACCTGTGGGCAATATTGGGAATAGGACATAACTGTAATAACCTAATCTAATAACAAATGGACCTGATAAAGCAGAATATTAATGTGAGGTTTCGTCCACGCTCGCCCATGTTCGTCCATCCATGTTTGTATAGCGTATCGTCTTTGTGATTGGTTGGTGACGTCAACGTCACAGCTAGAAAACGAACAGCTGATGTGTTTACCTTTATCATTGTCAATAATAGATAAATAAGAGTGTAAATCAGGTGGAGAGAGAAGTTGGAGAAAGAGTTCGATAGAATATTGATAGGGAGTGCTAAAGAGAGAGTTCGATTTGGAGTTCTGCTATCTTATGGAGTTGTAAAGATAGATAACACTAATAGTAAGTAAACTAGCCGCATGAATTAGACGATAGAGTGAACTGTTGTAAATAGTGAGTCCCTGTACGTTGTTTATTATTTATATGTTAAATTAAAGATATATCTCTTACGTTACCAATAACTAAATGTTTCTACTCTCTATCGTTGACTCGATTGTATTGACACCACAGCACAATCATATAGCTATCGATCTAATTTGTAGGCGAGTTTACCGCGCAGCGGTGACACGCAGACACAATTAACTATAACGAATACGGTAGAAATACACGGTCACGGGCAGTCGCAAGAGCAAGAGAACCGCTACAATATCAATACATTATTATGAAGGGGAACGATTTTCATACTATTTGAACGTGTAAGGGTGGATGCAGAGTGAATGTGTCAGTTTGGTTAGCTTTTCCTGCAAACGCAGTGGCTGGAGGTACGGTAGCTGTCGTTCGTTGAAGCCCCTTTTTTGGCGTTAGGGTTAGGGTAGGGTTAGGGTTAGGGTTTCTAGCTTCATCTAAACTCTCAAATGTGAATTTATTTCGCCAAGGTGTTTATTTCGAAATCTGGCGCCACCGCCGCCATCTTTGTCTCGTTAAGTATGAAAGCGAATGGACTCCCGTACCTGTAGCCTCGAGACATTAATGAAAGCTACCGTACCCGTAGCCACTGCCTTCCTGCAAAGGAAATGTGGTAAATCAAAAAATGAAAACGCGGTAAAAACCCGAAAATCCCAGCGCAGGGCGGTAGGCCTAGGTGCATTGTTGGCTCCTACTACAATCCTGGCTACGCCACTGCCTAATACTAATATTAATAGTACTAATCAGTAATCTGGTCCGACGGACTAGTCACTACCACTAGTACTACTGCTCATAGGGTCTATGTCCCCCAGGGTAGCTGCGGTATACCGAACGTGCACTATTTGAATATGGTTAGGTTAGGAATTAGAGTTAGGGTTAGGGTTAGGGTTTAGGAATTATGGTTCGGGTTATGGGAGTAGGCGTAGGGGACTCCCTAGACTCGTTAGTGAGTTAGACGAGGTATACGGTCCGGCATATTAGATAGTCAAGGGTACGTTCGGGTATATCCGGACCGTACCCCGGGTACGTTCGGCAGTAGCCTGGGGACATAGACCCTCTCAGCACTAGTACCACCAGCGAAAAAAATACACGGGAAGCGGCGAGCGAGTTTCGCTCGCGGTCAGCTTTCAAAGGGCTCTGGTAACAACAATTACGAGAGCGAAAATTTGGAAGCTTACGAGAAAAAATCGCTCCCGTGTGCGGCCGGCAGCGTTACGATCCCGTTCCTCAACGTAGACAGCTAGGGTATCCAAAACATCTAGAGCTGCATGAACTCCCTCAACGCATGATTCGCCACACGAACAAAAAACTCGCGACAGTCTAAGAAATCAATGCGTTTTTTATAATCGCGTAACAATAAGTTTATATATCGGCAGGGGTTATTGTGGGAAGTTAGGGCACGACCAGTGACACCTGACACGCACGTAATCAAAGCGTTTTTCTGAATTCGTCACGTAGAAAGTGGACTGTTTTTTATTCAGGTAGATATTTAGAAGAAATGTAAACTGTATAACAGTATATACTTGAAGATTCTAGCACTTGTAACTTTGTGGATGTGGCGGCAGCATTGATGATCTATGGCATGGGGGTACCGTGGACTGGGGAAGAGAAAAACGAAAGTAAAACCTTAGCCCAGAAGCTCCCCCGACATTCATAGAGATTGAAAACTTATTTGCCAACTCTAATTAAGTTATCATCAAGAGTTAATGATAAAGACACTATTTGTCAATGTTGTTAATTTGTCTAAATTTGTTATGGCGTATCTGTTTTAATTCCAATGGTTATCTTTTTATACTATTTTGTTACTCACTGCTAGTAAATAAGCTGACCACCAAATTTTGTGCAGGTCCACCAACTTTCTGAAGTTGGTGGTCCTGCTGTCCAACTAGATTTTCAGCCAAAAATTCGAACCCTGCGGTGCCGGGCTCGACAAAACCCCTTGCACGGAGTTGGCCCCCCGATGCCGCGGGGCAACAAATTCTCACACGGGGCATGTAGCTTGAAATTGCACTTCCTGTTCGGCAATGCAAGTTTTTTTTATTGAATGGCTAGACATAACGAGATTTGAATTAAATAAACAATGCGAATGAGACCAATCAGTGCATGCAGTCATACTTTTGTACACAACATGCATACAGCAACGTGTTAAACTCGCTCCGTGATTTTGTCACCATTAGGAATAATTTGTGACATCGTACGATTTCGCCAATAGCATAATTCTTTGACTTTTGTTTAGGAATACACGCTTTACGATAATTAGAGCACAATTGTAAGCGCGGAAGGTTTACGTTACTTGATAGTTATAGATAGTGATGTCCGTAGCTCGTAGGCCAAAAGACATAGATAAAGAGGAAGTCAAGAATAATACCATGACTGATGTTGTTTAGATTTAGATTCAATATGATTCACTGTTACAATTCACAGGCGAGTCGCGGTCTGGAGGGCTGGGCGAGCATTCTCGTTTTCCTTGTGGCTCCCCTTACTATAACGGCGGGCACGAACCGCGACCACGACATGTGGCCATCGCATGCGCCGTTCATACTTCCGAGCTCTTGGGCTGCGAGATAATTGTATTATTGAACTCCTCGAGGATGCCTCTCGAGCTTCAAAGGCCGTCCCGCTAATCATTACGGGCCCCTTCGAGGATCGCTCTGCGGACCTCAAAGAGACCCGCAACTGCATTTATGGACGTCCTCCCGAGGATTCGTTAATCCTTCACTCAATGGCGGGCTAATTGGTCACGTGCCTTCTTAAGTGATAGGGCACTTAGCGGCAGCTGCCACTGCTAACTCACTTATAGAATGCCGGCCCGCGCACTCATGGTGGTAACTCGAATTATAATAGAATTTAGCGTCAGTAGACATAGGTACACAACCAAATACACATATATATCACATATACGCGGATACTCATGGAATACACAGCTATTGATCGCGCCCGTGGTTGCTAGGGGCAACGTCGTAGAATGAATGTAGCGACGGCGGGAGGCCCCCGCGTCGCATGGGGGGGCGGGGTTGGCTTTGTAACATGGTTGTTACAATTTCTGGCTTCTGAGACATTATTAGAGTCAGGCATCAAAATATAACTACATACGTATAAAAATATTCAGGTCACTGATCAAAATATTCTAACACGTACTGTAGAAAATTTTAACAAAATCCAATGCTATGAAATAGGCTCTGGCCAAGCTCAAAATAGCTACGCGTAACAAAATTACGAGGGCTCTTTTTTCATACAAAATCAAAAGAGCTCTCGTAATAAAAAAGTATTTTTTAGGCTGGTACCGCACTACTTACTACTACTACTAGTACTGAGCTTTATTGGATACTAGTTGCTCCTATGCCTTGAACCAAACTTGTTATTGCGAACTACTCAAATCATAGCGCTTCTACTAAATATAACGGAATACGCCATGCTAATGGTTTATCAGTCAATACACTTAATCATAAATACCTAGTAATATTTAATTTTGTATTCTTTTCTTTCAGTCCTTTTGAATTTGAAATTACGTTGGCTCTCTTTGTATCGAAGAAATTATAATATGGCGATTATTTTAGCGGCACACCTGTCGACTAGATATCAGAATTCACAAAATATCGTTATAATCTATAGATTCAATCATATAACACTTATAATAGTTACATGAATATCTATGGTTATAAAATGCACACTTTCGTGGCCTTTGGCTTTTCGTTGTGTGTGATTGTTTTACTGTGCTGAGGTTGTGTGATCCTTCAATTGTTGTGCTTTGTTTTTTCTTTCGCCCTGTCAATTATTGTTTCTAGCTAATATGCCGCGTCTGATGAGCGCTTTTTCTTTCTGATAGTCTATATATATATTATATTATATATATATATATATAATTATATTATATATATTATCAAGGAGCTAATCAATGCAAATTAAATGATGATGATTATAATCAAATTAAAAAATTTAATAATGACAAATTAAAAGTACAAATTTGTCATTATTAGCTCCTGATAATATTTGGGGGAAGCTAGTAATTTGGACGGCCACGTAGTTTGGACCCAACAATTCGCCCTTTTAGTATTTGGACGCCACTTTGGTAATTTGGACCCCACGGCACATTTTTGAGCGCAATTTTTAACTGATGTATTCTAATATTTCATTATAACAGTATAATAATACATATTAGATACCGTGACTTCCGTATAGCAACGTCTGTTTAGAGGGCTTACTTTAGTAACAATTATCGCGGACTGGCAATGTTTTTTGAAGCGATTGATGTTGATTTGGTGGGTTTGAGCGTATAGAGTATTAGGCAGGCTGCTGTCTTGCTATATTCTCTCCGTTTCGTGACCACAGACAATAGAATAGAAGTAGAAGGCTGCATACCAGGCGCGCAGCGTGCCAGTTTGCTGAAACTGTCAGCGTGACGCAGCGCCATATGGTGCAGTCCGCCTGCTTAGGGATTGTCTATATTCCAATGCCGGTACGTGGAGATGACGGTCCGCATCATATTTGCTAATATATATGAGTAATCGTGGCGTCAATAAACCTCAATATTCACAAGAGTATAGCTAAGAATGTGTGCGATCTATGCCTAGGTTCTAGAATATATTATGCAAATGATCACCCGTACCGGCTTGATAAAAGAAGATATTAGCAATGATGCTCCGTACGCGGCTTGAAAAAGAAATATGATAGAAAGTAGTACTAGTAGTTGAATGTGTGACCCGGCGTTAATGAATGTTAGTTTTAATTAGCAGAAAAACATGGCATGGATCGTTTTCCTTGGATCTCCTATTAGCTTTAAACACCTGCTTCTACGAAGGTAAAATTAAAATTGACAACTGCTACTGAATGGATTGTTGCACAATGCTAGCTGCTACTGAAATATAAATTTGCACTTAACTATCCACATTGGCAAGAAATAAGACAATAGTTATTGTACTAGGTTCGCACTTCAGCTTCCCCAGGCCCCAACTAGGAAGCTAATCTAATTATGCTTCTAATATGAATACAATACATTGTACGGCGAAGAAAAAGATCATTTGGTGTATAATTCCATCATCACAATATTTTAACGGCTTAATTGTAACTGTGCCGCAAGCTTAGGTCCTTATTGCTATATTATTTGGTATTTCAAGCACAGGCACAATCAGACATCTTTTTTTATTGCGAGCAATATATATACTTGTATATATAGTATACTATATAATTAAGCGGGCATCTCTACATCGCCGGTGTCAACCATGTGAGCGGCATCTCTACAGACGCGTGTCCGTCATGTGGGCGCATCTCTACATCGCCATGTGAGCGGCATGCGCTACATCGCCGTGTCACCATGTGAGCGCATCTCTAAATCGCCGTGTCACTTGTGAGCGCATCGCCTACATCGCTGTGTCACCATGTGAGCGCGATGCTCTACATCGCCGTGTCACCACATGTGAGCGCATCGCCAACATCGGCCGTGTCAGCCATGTGGGCGGGGCATCGCTACATCGCCGTGCACATGTGAGCGCATCTCTACAATCGCCGTGTCGTCATGTGGGCGCATCCTAACATCGCCTGTCGCCATGTGAGCGGCATCGCTACATCGCTGGTCGCCATGTGAGCGCTCTCTGCATCGGCCGTGTCTCCATTGAGCGGGCATTCGCAACATCGCCGGTGGCCTCCCCATGTGGAGCGCATCTCTAATCGGGCCGTGTCTCCATGTGAGCGCATCTGCTAATCGCTGGGTCGCGCATATGAGCGCGTCGCTTAGCATCGGCCGTGTCACCATGTTGAGCGCATCGCCATGTGAGCGCATTGCATGTGAGCGCATTGCCACTTGAGCGCATCGGTCATGCGAGCGCATTGGCCATGTGAGCGGGATCGCATGTGAGCGGCATCGGCCATGTGAGCGCATTGCCATGTGGCGCATTTGCCATGTGAGCGCCATCGCAATGTGAGCGGCATCGGCAATGTGAGCGGTTGCATGTGAGCGCGTCGGCCATCGTTTGAGCGGCATCGGCCATGTGAGCGATTGCGCATGTGAGGCGCATCGACCATGTGAGCGGCATCGTCATGTGAGCGACATCGCCCATGTGAGCGGGCATCGCCATGTGAGCGATCGCATGTGAGCGCATCGCAATGTGAGCGCATCGCCATGTGAGCGCATTGCCATGTGAGCGCATCGCCATGTGAGCGCGTCGTTTGTTTGTAGTCTGAAATTAATCTATGTATTAATACGATAAGGTCGGAATGTTGTGCAGCTAAAAACTTTTCCGCGCTTTTGGCTTGCGCCGCCTGCCGGGATCGGACTGATTTGGTGAGCCGTGTCCCCCGTATTCAATTTGCTGCGTGGACGCGTCATTGTCGTTAATGGATTGCGAATTCGGCTGACCCGCCTTGTGGTGTGTGGTGCGAACGAGGAAGACATAGATCAACAACGGAGATTAATTACTTTATGCATCGGGCATTCGACGGCAACGCGTTAATCAACGAATGCTAGAGGCCCGTGATTCATGGGCCGCAGATGACTAGAAAAGATAAATAAAATAAAAAGTAAACCATAAGTACATAGTAAGAATATTTTTATTATCCAACTTTATGACCGAGGAAAAAACCAATAATAGAATATGCATGCAGTTCATCTTCACTGTACGAATACTGATAAGGGGAAAAAGAAAATGTAAAATTCGACAATCACAAAAAGACAAAAATCGATTAATGCACAATAAACAAAATTACAAATAATAATAAAAAATATTATGATAAAAATTCAGCTGTCTGTGAAGACTGCAATCGATAATGATGAATCATACTATTAGAATGCACACTCCTTGCACTATATATATCTAAATATATACAATGTTTTGTTGTCCCTCAATTCTTCAGTTACCATCAGTAATAGTAAATAAAAAACTAAATATTTAGGTAGAAGATGTGCATTTCAAAATTGAAAGCCACTGAATGTTTTTTGTTTTTAATTCTTTGTATAGTAAATGATTTTCAACCATTGATTTTAAGTCTACATCTTGCCAATGCTCATAGTTAAACATCAATGTCTTGGCTTTAATTAAGATTTGATATGCAGTAGCACAACCTATTATTCCGAGACCGCTTGGACCAGACACTTTGAGAATCAGAATTTTTTTCC
>NW_014581662.1:0-418 GCF_000485595.1 Priapulus caudatus
CACGACACACACACACACACACACACACACACACACACACACACACACGCACGCACGCACGCACGCACGCACGCACGCAGGGCTGACGTGCGGATGATATTGATTGGACTGAATATCTTGTTTATCAGGCGCGAGCGATGATGTCTCCTTATTCTGATTCCTCCCAAGTGCTGTGCAGCTCAATGGCCAGGGGAAGCCGCGAGGCGGAGGAGGGGGAAAAGGGAGAGGGGAAGGAGGAGGGGAGGAGGGGAGAGAGAGAAGAAGAGGAGGCGATGGGTTTACCGGGTGTATGTGACTTTTACGCAGCGTGTTTGATTTTCTAAACCTTCCCTCTCTCGCCCCTATTCATTTATTTCTCTCTCTCTCTCTCTCTCTCTCTCTCTCTCTCTCTCTCTCTCTCTCTCTCTCTCTCTCTCTC
>NW_014581662.1:1024-6024 GCF_000485595.1 Priapulus caudatus
CTCCTTCCTATACCTCTCTCTCGCTCTCTTTCCTCTCCCTATCCCTTCTCTCTCTCTCTCGCTAGTCACCCTTCTCGCTCGCCTCCCCTCGTTCTATAGACATCAACCCGTACGCCAGCCACCACCAGCATCTCACCCACTGCGCACCGCATTCCATCAGTAGGCAATTAATATTCGAAAATATAGTCAGAAATACTGGCAGAAAATTCGTGATTTTCATCCCCTCCTCCTCCTCCGGTATATTATTACTAATCTCTGTGGCCAGCAGGCTGGAAAATAGCTTAATAAGCCCGTAGCGGCGAGCGGCGCGGGGAGGGGAGGGGGAGGGGGAGGGATGACAGAGGCTGAAGAGCCGGCGATGCATCGATTGATAGGAATCCCTCTCTATACAGGAGAAATCTTTTCGGAATATTGGAAAGACTCACTGTGCGTGTTTACAGAGTGGAGGCGCAGCACGGCGTGGGCTGCACGGCGGCACGGCACGCAGCACGGCACGCAGCCCGGCGAGGGCGTAAGAGGATTATAGTCGCATTTCATTACGTGAGGGAATCTCTCTGTATAGAGAGGCGAATGCAGCGGAATGCATGCGAACTGATGATTTTGTGGTTTGGAATCCGCACGCACGCACGCACGCACACGCACGCACGCATGCGGCGGCGGCTGCTGCTGCTGTTGCATGTGCACACAGGTGTGTTTTGCTTGATTGCGATTGCGTCTAAATCCACGTGTGCAATAATGTATTTAACGCTAACACACGATCATGCAACCAATTATGCACAGGGTGTGCACAAGGAAGTGTGTTCTCATGCGATCTTTGAATGATTAGACACACAACTTTCCCGACATCTAGTCGACTTTCCCTTGTACGTATCTAGCTTGCTATGCATTTGACAAACCCCAGCGTTGTCACGCCGCTGATATAGGCACACATGACTATATTCTGCTGCCTTTGCTTTAAGAGCACCGACATGTAGGACATCATAGTCCGCTACATATACCACATCACCCCTAACACTTAGCCATGTGTATAGTGTATACCTTAGTTGCTGTCCGCTCGCAGACGGGAGCGGAGGGAAGAGCGGAGATGGAGCAGAGAGGAGCGCGAGCGGCAGGGGAAAGGCGGGAGGAGAGCGAATGAGGAGCGCGAGCGGAGGGGGAAGAGCTGTAGGAGGAGCGAGAGGGACGGAGCGGGAGGGGAGAGGGGGAGGCAGGAGCGATGAGGAGGAAAGGAGGGCGGATGGAAGGAAGCCGGAGGGCGGGAGAGGAGCGGAAACGACGAGAGAGGCGGGAGGGGATGAAGAGACGGGAGGGGAGGGGACGGAGGAGGAAGAGCGGGAAAGGAGAAATAGTGTGAAAGGCGAGGACGGGAAAGAAAGCGGAGCAAGGGAGGAGGAGCAGAGAGAAGAGGGGGGGCAGTGGGAGAGGCGGCGCGCGGACAGTATCGGAACACGAACACTGACGTATTGCTAAGATGCTGGACGCCCTGGGTGGGAGGGTCTGTGGCGGAGCGGACACAGCAACAAGGGTAATAGCACTATACCATGGCTTAGTGTTAGGGGTAGATGGTGTAAAGATACTGACTATGACTGTCCTACAGGTCGGTGCTCGATTTGAAAAGCATCTAGCAGCGAGAATATAGTGCATGGTGTGCCTATATGCAGCGGCGGGACAACGCGGGGTGCCTTGTCAATGCATACGCAAGCTAGATACGGATACGAAGGGAAAAGTCGACTAGATGTGGGAAAGGTTTGTTGTCTAATCATGTCAAGATCGCATAGATACGACATGCTCTTGTGCACGACCCTTTGCATATTGGTGCATTGATCGTGTGTTAGGTTAAAATACATTAGTTGCATCAGCGTTGGATTTAGAGCGCAATACGCAATTCAAGCATAAAGCACACCGTGTGTGGCACATGCAACAGGCAGCAGCGCGCGACGGCCGCATGCGTGCGTTGCGTGTCGTCGCGTGTCGTGCGTGCGATTCCAAACTCACAAAATGCATAGTTCCGGGCATGATTCCGCGTGCGATTCGCCTCTCTATTACGAGAGAGATTCCACTCAGCAGTAAATGAATGAGCGACTATAATGCCTCTTATCGCCCTCAGCCGGGCTGCGGTGCTCGGCTGCGTCGCGGTGCCGCCCGTGCAGCCCACTGCCTGTGCTGCGCATGCCACTCCTGTAAAGCACTGAGAGACACAGTGAGTCTTTCCAGTATTTGACGGAAAGATTTCGTCCTGGTATAGAGAGGGATTCCTATCAATGCGATGCCTCGCCGGGCTCCTTCAGCTCGTGTCATCCCTCCCCCTCCCCCTCCGCCTCCCGCGCCGCTCCGCTACGCCTTATTAGACTATTTTCCAGCCTGCTGTGCCACGAGATTAGTATAATATAGCGGAGGAGGGAGGAGGGGATGAAAATCAGGAAATGTTTCTGCCAGGTATTCTGACTATATTTTTCTGAATATTAAGTTGCCATACGATGGAAGAGCGGTGGCGCAGTGGGTAGACTCTGGTGTGGCTGCGGTAACGCGGTTTGAATGTCTATAAGAACGAGGGGAGGCGGCGCGGAGGAAGGTGAGCTAGGAGAGAGACGTGAGAAGGGATACGGGAGAGAAGAGAGCGAGAGAGAGGTATAGATAAGGAGAAAGAGGAGATTGGAGGGCGCCGACCGGGGGCGTAGGGCGAAAGAGGGGTGTATAGACGAGAGAGAGAGAGGAGAGAGAGGGGGAGAGGCAGAGAGAGAGAGAGAGAGACGGAGAGAGAGAGAGGGGGAGAGCTAGAGAGGGAGAGAGCGAGAGAGAGCAGAGAGAGAGAGAAGAGAGAGGCGAGAGAGAGAGAGAGAAGAGTGAGGGGGAGGAGAGAGAGAGCGATTGAGAGAGGCGCGGCGAAGCGAGAGGGGTTATTGGAGAGAGAGCAGAGGGAGAGAGGGGGAGAGGCCAGAGAGAGAGAGAGATGAGAGAGAACGGACTAGAGAGAGAGAGGAGAGAGAGGCGGAGAGGTAGCGACGCGAGGAGAGAGAAGGAGAGAGAGGCCGGTAATGTGCATGATATGGGCAGACGCGGATGTATGGCGATAATGTGAGTTAAGTATAAGCCACCTCTGTTCATCGTGCGTGCTGGATTTCGAGTTCACGGAGAGAGAGAGCGAGAGAGAAAGCGCGGCGCGGCGGGAGAGCGAGAGACAGAACGAGAAGAGAGAGACTAGGAACGGAGAGAAATAGAGCGAAGAGATAGAGAAAAGAGAGGGAGAGAGAGAGAGAGAGGAGGAGACGAGAAGAAATAAATGAAGTAGGGAGCGAGAGAGGGAAGGTAGGAAAATCAAACACGGCTGCGTAAAAGCACATACACCCGTAAGACATCCGCCTTCCTCTTCTCGTCTCTCTCCCTCCCTCCCCGTCCTCCTTTCCCCTCCCTTTTCGCCCCTCCTCCGCCACGCGGCTGTCCCACTGGCCATTTGAGCTGTCATCAGCACTGGAATAATCAGAATAAGGAGACCATCATCCGCTCAGCGCCTGATAAACAAAGATATTCAGCTCCAAATTCTAATATCATCCCGCAATCAGCTCCTGGCGTGCGGCGTGGCGTGCGTGCGGTGTGTGTGTCGTGTGTGTGTGTGTGTGTGTTGTGTGTCGTGTGTGTGTGTCGTGCGTATATACGTGCGTGCATGCATGCAAGTATGTAACATTGCGTGTGTATGAATGTTCGCCTGTGTGGTGTGTGTGTGCGTGGCGTGTGGATGTGTGTCGTGGGTGTTGTGTGTGTGTTGTGTGTGCGTGCGTGCGTGTTCGTGTGCACGTACGTGTGGTTGTGCGTGTGCATTACGTACTGGTGTGTGCGTGTGTGCATACGGTCACGTTGTGGTGTTAGTGTGTGTGCGTGCTGCAATACGTGAGCGGTATGCGTGAGTGTCCTGCTGTAACGTCCATACACGTAAACGTGTGTGTGTGCGTGGTGCGTGCATACTACGTGTGGTATGTTGTGTGTATGCGTGCGCGCTGCGATGCGTGAGTGTTTGCGTACGTACATACGTGGCGGTTGTTCAGCCGCCTCCGTACTATCTGCTGCCTAGTCAGGCAGTAAGTGAAGTCCGGTCAATGAATAAGCGCCGATGCAGAAAAATGTTTGATGCAATCCAAATACGAGGAGTTCGGTCAGCTTAGTTAGCTGACGTCGCTGCTGCTCTGCTGCTGCTGCTGACTCGCTGCAGCTGAATTACCTGCTGCTGTCTGCTGCTGCGGACTGCTGCTGCGCTGAACTGCTGATAACTGCTCTGCTGCTGCTGGCTATTGTGCTGCTGCTGGCTGCTGCTGCTGGCTACTCGGCTGGCTTGCTGCTGCTGCTGCTGCTGACTGCTGGCTTACTACTGCTGCACTGCTGCGCTTGCTGCTGCTCGCTACTGCTGCTGAATCTCTCTCTCTCGGTCATCCCTCTTCTCTCGTCTTCTCGGTCTCTCTCTCTGCCACCCTCGCTCCCTCTCTCTCTCTCTCTCTCTCTTCTCCCTCCTCTCAGCCTCTCTCCGCCCGTCCTCTCTCTGTAAGACAGTGGACAGTAATAGGCTTCCCGGCTTGTATAATGAGACCGCGTCGACTTACAGACCACGTGACGTTCGTCGGACTTCTGAAAAAAAGAACAGTGCTGTCAAAATCACAACGTCAAACAGAACGTAAATCTTGCGTACTGTTGGCCCGGTATATGTGCGTAGTAGTAGTAGTAGCGCAGCAGTAGTAGTAGTAGAAGCAGTAGTAGTGAGTAGTAGTGGTAGTAGTAGTTCAGCAGCAGCAGTAGGAGAGAGTACGTAGTTAGTAAGTGACGTAAGCGAGGAGTATAGCAGCAGTAGCAGGTAGTAGTAGGCAGCAGGTAATGTAGAGTAGGTATGAGTATGTAGGCAGTAGATAGTCGTTCAGTAGTAGTAGCAGTACGCAGCAGCAGTTAGTAGCAGGCAGCAGTAGTGGACAGTAGACAGTAGTAGTCAGCAGCAGCAGCAGCAGCAGCAGGCAGCGAGC
>NW_014581662.1:7634-10068 GCF_000485595.1 Priapulus caudatus
GTGTGCTCGACAACTAATACAAGCCAACCACCCACCCACGCCGACCCCCGGAGGCATGGCCGGCTTAATGACGCGAACGCAGCCAGCCCACCGACGGCGCCCTGAGCCGAGACCACTAATTACAGCCATACACCACCCACCCACCCCCTCGAGCGAGACACTAATACAGCCAACCACACCACCACCCCTGAGCGACGGCCGCCTTAAATGAAACTGATCAGACCATTTGCTTTCATCACCGCAATCCGCTACTCGGTGCTTACGACAGTCGCCGGCGCTCTGATAGCATAGCAGGGTGAGCGTCGGTACTCAGAGGTTTGCAAGCAGGCGTTAATTACTGCGGGAAAGCGCGTTTCAATTGCGCTTAAATTTGGCGTTTCGTCTTTCGCTCTCTCTCGTCCTCTCCCTCCCCTCTCCCCTCCCTTGCTTTCCCTCCTCTCCCCTCCCGCTCTCCTCCCGCTACGCTCTCCCTCTCGCCTCCTCCTTCCGCGGGGCCACAGTCAGGAGGGTGTTAATTTCCGGATTTCCGCTTCGCGTACGGACGTCAGAGGGTGGCGATCGGGAGGCGGCGGAAGGAGCGAGCGGAGGGGAGAGGGAGGGGAGGAAGAGCGGGAGGCGGGGAGAGGGAAGGAGCGGGAGGTAAGAGCGGGGTGAGAGCGGGCGAGGCGGAGCCGGCGAGCGGGAGGGAGAGGCGGGAGGAGCGAGCGAGAGGAGTGAGCCGCGAGCCGGAGGGGAAGAGGCGGGAGGCAGGACGGAGGCAGTTGAGCGCGAGCCGCGAGGGAGAGTGCGTGAGGAGAACAAGGAGCTACGAGGAAGCGAGCGGGAGCGGGGGAGGGGAAAGAGGGGGAGAGGAGCGAGGAGTGAGGAGCAGGAGGGTTCGGGAGGGGGAGCCGGACGGGGCGGGAGGAGGAGCGGGAGAAGGAGCGAGAGGGGGCGCGGGAGGCTGGGAGGCAAGGAGGCCGGGGAGGGGAGGGGGAGGAGGAGGAAGAGCGGGGGCGGGAGGAGGGGGCGGAGGGAAGCGGGAGCTCGGTCGAGGAGGAGCGAGAGGAAAGAGGGGGAGGGGAGAGGGCGGGCGGTCGGCGACAGACGGAACACGACACTACGATATTGTTTGGTGACGGCCCGTGGGTGGGGGAAGACGTGTGTGTCTCCCCCTCCCGCTCCCGCTCCTCCTCCCCCTCCCTCTCCCCCTCCCGCTCCTCCTCCCGCCCCTCCCGCTCGCCCTCCCGTCCGTACTGCGAAGCGGATCCGGAAATTAACCACTCCTGAATTGTGGCCCCGCGGGAAGGAGGAGCGAGAGGGGAGAGCGAGCGGGAGGAGGAGCGGGAGGGGAGAGGGAGGGGAAGCGGGAGGGGGAGAGGGAGGGGGAGAGGGACGAGGAGAGAGCGAAAGACGACGCCAAATTTTAAGCGGCAATTGAAACGCGCTTTCCCCAGTATTAACGCCTGCTTGCAAACCTCTGAGTACCGACGCTCACCCTCTAGCTATCAGAGCGCCGCGACTTTCTAAAGCACCGAGTAGCGGATTGCGGTGATGAAAGCAAATGGTCTGATCAGTTTCATTTAGCGGCCTCGCCTCAGGGGGTGGGTGGGTGGGTGGTTGGCTGTATTAGTGGTCTCGCCTCAGGGGGTGGGTGGGTGGGTGGTTGGCTGTATTAGTGGTCTCGCCTCAGGGGGTGGGTGGGTGGGTGGTTGGCTGTATTAGCGGCCATGCCTCAGGGGGTGGGTGGGTGGGTGGTTGGCTGTATTAGTGGTCGAGCACACGCGCGCGCGCTCGCTGGCGTGGAGATGCGGATACATTAGCTAGTGTCAATAGAAACCCGGCACGTGGTAATGACCTAAGCTGTAACGTTCTCTCCGCTCGTCTGCCCCTGCGCTCTCGTCAGTCAGCGGCGTCTCTCTCTTCTCGTACCTGCGTGCTCGTCATGCGTCTCCGTCTCTCTCTCGCGTCTCTCGTCTCCGCTTGCTCGAATGCGGTCGCATCGCGTCTACTCTGCTCTCGTCGCTCTGTCTCTCACGCGTCATCTTCTTTCTGTGGGCGTCTGCTGCTCTCTCTGCTGCTCTCTCTCTCTCTCTCACACACTCTTGCTCTCTATCTCTCTCACGCTCTCTCACGCTCTCTCTCACGCTCTCTCTCTCTCCCTCCTCCCCCTCGCGCCATAACGTGTACACACGATACATGAAATGTAAATCATCGTAACATGTTAAACTTGCCCTAACCCAACCAGACTACCGGGGCCTACTGCTGCCGCCTCCTCTTCCTCCGTCACCGCGCGTGTTACAACGCGGATCATACTCCCCCCTCCCCCGCCAGACTACCGCCTCCTCCTCCGTCACCGCGCGTGTTACAACGCGGATCATACTCCCCCCTCCCCCCGCCAGACTACCGCCTCCTCCTCCGTCACCGCGCGTGTTACAACGCGGATCATACTCCC
>NW_014581663.1:0-422 GCF_000485595.1 Priapulus caudatus
ACTATATATATATATATATATATATACCTATACCTATTCCGCGCATGCCTGTCTGTCGTCGCCATAACCAGACCAGACTTTCGCTGGACCGCAATTCCGCCATCTTTGTTAATCTGCGCGAATCTTTTCACGGGACTAATCGTGGAGGTTTCAGCAAGAGAAGAGAATTATAGAAGCCATTGCGTGCGGTTATAAATGTGCGTGTGTGCTCACGGTGCCCGGGCAGGTGTAAGTGCGAGAGGAGAAAGAGAGAGAGAGAGAGAGAGAGAGAGAGAGAGAGAGAGAGAGAGAGAGAGAGAGAGAGAGAGAGAGAGAGAGAGAGAGAGAGAGAGAGAGAGAGAGAGAGAGAGAGAGAGAGAGAGAGAGAGAGAGAGAGAGAGAGAGAGAGAGAGAGAGAGAGAGAGAGAGAGAGAGAGAGAGAG
>NW_014581663.1:1841-2843 GCF_000485595.1 Priapulus caudatus
CTCCCTCTCTCTCGCTCTCTCTCTCTCTCTTTCTCTCTCTCTTCTCCCCCTCGCTCACCTTCTCTCTTTCTGCGTGTGCGCGTGTGTGTGTGTCTCCACCTCTCTCTCTCTGACATAAACAAAGTACGCGTGTCCATGTACACTAATCTCAGTAAGGCATAATAGGTCCAGCTGTCACGATGTCATTATGCAGGCATAGTTAACTCGGGCCTAAATTTAGCATGAAGAGTGTGAACAATAGAGCTTCCCTCGTTCCCGTAGGCGTGCGTCACTGCTCATCTAATTTAAATATAAACGTCACTCTCGCCAAAACGTGAGTGAGGATCGAACCCGGGACGGTACGCGATCTATCGGGTATCGAACTGTCAACGTTACTACACGATTAACGCCACACGTGTATTCGTATGGTGGTGCGAGAGAGAGAGAGAGAGAGAGAAGAGAGAGAGAGAGAGAGAGAAGAGAGAGAGAGAGGAGGACGGAGGAGAGAGNTCTCTCTCTCTCTCTCTCTCTCTCTCTCTCTCTCTCTCTCTCTCTCTCTCTCTCTCTCTCTCTCTCTCTCTCTCTCTCTCTCTCTCTCTCTCTCTCTCTCTCTCTCTCTCTCTCTCTCTCTCTCTCTCTCTCTCTCTCTCTCTCTCTCTCTCTCTCTCTCTCTCTCTCTATAACGCACACTATCTTTCCCACACCCGCGCGACCTTTTCATTGTGTAACATATTACACCAACCTGCTCATCTTGACGAACGCCATCATCGTGTAATCAAGCTCGTATCTCGGGATCTCACTAGGATTCATATTACGACGTGGGTATCAGTATGTTACCTGACAATGACGCGCTAACAAATCTCAGTTAACACAGGATTATACACGCCCGCGATCACGCAAGGCTTCATGTTTGCATCACAGCAGCATAGCACGCATCTCCTCATCGTCGTATCCACATGTTTATCGGCCGCAGTAGCATATTCTATATATATATATATATATATATATATATATATATATATA
>NW_014581663.1:3883-8170 GCF_000485595.1 Priapulus caudatus
GAGAGAGAGAGAGAGAGAGAGAGAGAGAGAGAGAGAGAGAGAGAGAGAGAGAGAAAGAGAGACAGAGAGAGGACGAGGGAGAGGGCGAGCGAGAGAGAGAGACAGACAGAGGGGGTCCGTGCTAGATCATGTGAGAGTGTAATTAAGTGAGAGTGAGACAGGCATGAGCAGCCACGCCCAGCGCCAGGCCTACCTGCCGATGTCACAACATTACAGCATCAGTTCATTCTTATAAGCGCACATGACTGCGACCACTAGCCCGACTGCGATGACGTGCGATCACAGACGAGAGAGACTTTAATGACTTTAATAATAGTCTTTAATGAGCTTGCTGTCTGGATGTCGGTAAGCGACGAACGAAGCCTTTCGTATGATGTTTCTATGGTATAACTAACTCCGGTGTCCGGCTAGTTTCTGTCCGTAAATGTGACGGATCATGGATTCGAAGTTCGGAAATATCCGACGGTGTTCTAGATCAGGATTATGTTTCGAGGGACGTCGTGGGCAACACTCCTCGCCAGCGGAGAACGTTGACAGCGAGTAACATGTCCGTAGTAACGAATGTATGGCAGTGCCGTACAAACATCACGCGTCAAATATCTTCGCATATATCTTCACATACAAGTACACGGTACATGATTACTTTCCATCGGCGTGTAGCGACGTGCGAAAGGCCATACCGTGCTATTCAGATCAATATCTATATACCTGATCAATATCTATATGCCTGATCAATATCTATATACCTGATCAATATCTATATACCTGATCAATATCTATATACCTGATAAATGGTATATATGATCTGATCAATATCTATATACCTGATCAATATCTATATACCTGATCAATATCTATATACCTGATCAATATCTATATACCTGATAAATGGTATATATGATCTGATCAATATCTATATACCTGATAAATGGTATATATGATCTGATCAATATCTATATACCTGAATTCCTTAATCACGTACGGCCGCAAGGTCGCATATTTATTGCGTACGAATTAAATATATCCTTTCACGAGTTTTAGTAAGTAGGTCTACTTCTGAAGATTGTTTGCTCGTCTTGTTCAATCTTGTGGCGATTGCGCGTTTTTCTTGGAATTTATTCCCCTTTATAAGTTTGCGAAGAGTAAATTTGGAATAAAGCCCCGTTCGTTTTGTTATAATGCCGATGCGATTATGCCATTATTAATTTCCACGTATAGAGAGGAAATGTACGCATCGGTGTAGCTATCATCTCTTGTGAGAAGCGGAGAAATAAAGACTTCGTTTCTCCTTCTTAGACTAGTTTCCTGCTTACTGCTCTTATCTGGCAATAATGCCTCAAAGATGTCCAACAATGCCAAAAAGATGTCCGTGCATTGAGAAACTGGATAATATTAACAATATATAGGTATAACAATATATATTAACAACACAACTCTAGATGCCATTATAATAATGACTTCGCTTTCGTCCTGCGAGAAAAGTGGGTGTATTAGAATATTTTAACCGAAGGACTGTCGCACCCACGTACGCACGCAGACACCCCACCCCCACAAATACACACACACATACACACACGGTCGCACCCACGTACGCACGCAGACACCCCACCCCCACAAATACACACACACATACACACACGGTCGCACGCACGTACGCACGCAGACACCCCACCCCCACAAATACACACACACATACACACACGGTCGCACGCACGTACGCACGCAGACACCTCACCCCCACAAATACACACACACACACAAACACACGCGGTCGCACGCACGCATTACTTACTGCTAGCATATACGTCCGATTTCTAAAAATAAATAATGTCAGAAACTGTCTCATTCCTCCTTCTCACTCTCTCTCTCTCNTGACTTCGCTTTCGTCCTGCGAGAAAAGTGGGTGTCTTAGAATATTTTAACCGAAGGACTGTCGCACCCACGTACGCACGCAGACACCCCACCCCCACAAATACACACACACATACACACACGGTCGCACGCACGTACGCACGCAGACACCCCACCCCCACAAATACACACACACATACACACACGGTCGCACGCACGCACGCACGCACGCAGACACCCCACCCCCACAAATACACACACACAAACACACACGGTCGCACCCGCACGTACGGCACGCAGGACTGACCCCCACCCCCACAAATGACACGATCACACATACGACACACGGTCGGCGACGCCACGGTACGGCGACGCCATGACACGCCCA
This sequence comes from Priapulus caudatus, assembly GCF_000485595.1. Classification (NCBI taxonomy): domain Eukaryota; kingdom Metazoa; phylum Priapulida; class Priapulimorpha; order Priapulimorphida; family Priapulidae; genus Priapulus; species Priapulus caudatus. Next base: position 6,123 of record NW_014581663.1, read on the forward strand.
CCTCCCAGCGAAATACGACAGAGCACAACTAACTATACACAACACGGCGGTCGCCACCCACGTACGCACGCAGACAACCCCCACCCCCACAAATACCACACACATCAATAACACACACACACGGTCGCAACACGTACGCACGCAGACACCCCCACCCCCACAAATACACACACCGAAACACACACCGGTCAGCACGCACGCACGCAGACACCCCATGCCACCCCCCACAATACACACACACATACACACACGGTTCGCCCATCTCTATTCTCTATCTCTATATCTATCTCTCTCATGCACCCCCACAAATACACACACAACATACACACACGGGGTCGCACCCACGCACGCACGCAGCACCCCACCCCCAACAAATACACACACAACATACACCACACGGTGCGCACGCACGCACGCGCACGCAGACACCCCACCCCACAAATTATCTATCTATTCTTATATGTCTGAGTGAGCTATGTGCTATTACAACGCGCTCGCACGCACGCCAGACACCCCACTGCACCCCAACAAGAGTACACACACACATACACGACACGGGGGTCGCACGCACGTACGCCACGCAGACCACCCCCCCCCCACAAATACACACACACATACACACACGCGCACGCACGCACGCACGCAGGACACCCCCCCCCTCCCCACAAATACACAACACATCTATTATCTATCTATCTACAGGTCGCACGCACGCCACGCACGCAGACACCCCCCCCCACACAAATACACACAACACATGACACACACGGTCGCACCCCCACGTACGCACGCCAGAACACCCCCAACCCCCACAAATACACACACACAATAACACAACACGCGCACCACGTACGCAGCGCAAGGACACCCCGCCCCCACAATACACACACACATACACACGCACGGTTCGCGACGGCACGCACGCACGCAGCACACCCCCCCCCCACAAAAATACCACACACACATAACACACATCCGTGCGGGTGTCGCGGACGCACGCGACGCACGCGGAACACCCCCCCCCACAACAATACACCCACAACTATATCCTATCTCGTTTCGTTCGCACGCCACGCACGCACGCAGACACCCCACCCCCACAAATACACACACACAAACACACACGGTCGCGACGCACCACGCACGCAGCACCCTCTATCTCTCTCTCTACTATATATATTCTATCATCTATTCTACATACACACCACGGTCGCACGCACGCCATACTTACTGCTAGCATATACGTGCCGATTTCTAAGAGGTAATAAATGTCAGCGAACTGTCTCATTTCCCCCCTCTGCACCTCTCTCTCTCTCTCTCTCACTCTCTCACTCGTCCTCGCTTTCTCTCCCCTCTCCGCCTCCTCTTTTCGTTCTGTACTTTTTTTCTTTCTTTCTTTCTATAGTTCTTTCTGTTCTTCTCTGTCTCTCTCTCTCTCTCTCTCTCTCTCTCTCTCTCTTTTTCTCTCTACTTATAGCAAATTCAAATAGACTAGAAGAGCATAAGATCAACTGCATGGTTGGTGGGTAGTTGGGTTGAGTGAATAGATCACTAAACGGATGGATGGCTAGATAGGTACAAAACAGCCTTCATTTATAAGCAAATCTTAGCAGCGAAGACTTACCCTTACGTCCGTTGCTTGACACTTCCGTGCGACGGTTGAACGTTGATTGAACGCGGCGAGTTCGTAAGTTGTTCAGTGCGTCACTGGTGTCTGGTTCCGCCACACGTCCGTACATGAGAGGGCGCACAATCACATCTGCTCGGCTCTTATATTAAAGTGAAGCCCGACCATGCACGGCCGCGCATGCGCACGGGGAGAGAGTGAGGGAGGGCAGACGGCGGGAGAGATTGACCCAATATCATAAGTCTGAGAGCTGATCGTAGATGTATTCTTCTGTCTGAGTGTCGTCCTCTCTCTCGCTGTCTGTTTCTCTCTCTCCTTCTCTCTGTCTCTACCTGTCTCTTCTCTCGCTCTCTCTCTCTCTCTCTCTCTCCCCCCCTCTCTCTCTCTCTCTCTCTCTCTCTCTCTCTCTCTCTCTCTCTCT
>NW_014581663.1:9517-10065 GCF_000485595.1 Priapulus caudatus
TCTCTCTCTCTCTCTCTCTCTCTCTCTCTCTCTCTCTCTCTCTCTCTCTCTCTCTCTCTCTCTCTCTCTCTCTCTCTCTCTCTCTCTCTCTCTCTCTCTCTATAGCGCGCGCTATTTCTCTCGCTCTCGCAACCCTTCTCTCTTTCTCTCGAAAACACACATATTTATATGAATGTAGGGATACGATATATTGTATCCAGCCAGCACTGCCCTGCGCCGGTGTGAGAGTGTAATATATATACACATCTCGGATCCGCAGCTGCCGACGTCCTTATCCGCTATCGCTTCCTATCGCTGCAGTTAAGATGCAGTCGGTGTGGAGAGCGTCTACAGGGACGCTAAAGTGCATCTGGTGAGACGGTCAAGTTGTTCATATATACGCCGAGAGGCAAACACGGAGGCGTGCTGGTCGGCTGGCGTGTGTGTACACGCGCCGATTGGAAATGTCGCAGCCATAGCTATGCAGATCATTGTTCTATATCGTAATTTCATATCATTGCTAGCTATATATATATATATATATATATATATATATATATATATATATA
>NW_014581664.1:0-485 GCF_000485595.1 Priapulus caudatus
GCACGCACCTGGTATTTATACACGCATGCACGTACCTGGTATTTGTACACGCACGCACCTGATATTTATACACACATGCACGCACCTGGTATTTATACACGCACGCACCTGGTATTTATACACACATGCACGCACCTGGTATTTATACACGCACGCACCTGGTATTTGTACACGCATGCACGCACCTGGTATCTATACACGCCCGCATGCACGTACCTGGTATTTATACACGCACGCACCTGGTATTTATACACGCATGCACGTACCTGGTATTTGTACACGCACGCACCTGGTATTTGTACATGCACGCACCTGGTATTTGTACACGCATGCACGCACCTGGTATCTATACACGCCCGCATGCACGTACCTGGTATTTATACACGCACACACCTGGTATTTATACACGCATGCACGTATCTGGTATTTGTACACGCACGCACCTGGTATTTGTACATGCACGCACCTGGTATTTGTACACGCAT
>NW_014581664.1:4908-5403 GCF_000485595.1 Priapulus caudatus
TACACGCACGCACCTGGTATTTATACACGCGTGCACGCACCTGGTATTTGTACACGTACACACCTGGTATTTGTACACGCACGCACCTGGTATTTGTACACGCGTGCACGCACCTGGTATGTATACACGCACGCACCTGGTATTTATACACGCATGCACGCACCTGGTATCTATACACGCACGCACCTGGTATTTATACACGCGTGCACGCACCTGGTATTTGTACACGCACGCACCTGGTATTTGTACACGCACGCACCTGGTATTTATAAACGCGTGCACGCACCTGGTATTTGTACACGTACGCACGCACCTGGTATTTGTACACGTACACACCTGGTATTTGCACATGCTCCTGGTATTTATACACGCACGTACCTGGTATTTATACACGCACGCACGTACCTGGTATTTGTACACGCACGCACCTGGTATTTGTACACGCATGCACGCACCTGGTATCTATACACGCCCGCATGCATGGTATTTATACAC
>NW_014581664.1:6813-8167 GCF_000485595.1 Priapulus caudatus
TATATATATATATATATATATATATAGTCAGATTATATCTATAGTTTATCAGATATATAGTGTCCATTGTTATAGGTATTATTTGCTCTTGATATTATGACACTCCTGATGGTATGTATATGTTATGTATATATGTATGTAGTTTGTTATGTAGTCGTAGCGTATAGGTAGTGTATATCATCGAGAACATACGAAACCCAAGCACAGCTAGGCTCTACGACAGGTGTCACAGCAGAGTAAATATAAGTATATAAGTATTAAAGTTATATATTATAAGTATATAACGTAAAAGGATGTATGCCTAAAAGGATATAATAAGCGGAAAAGCATAAACGCAATAACTATATGAATATAAAATATATGTGTGCACAATGAAGACGCCCAATCGTTCGTATTTTCGGCAACCATTAGGCTATACGCCATACCTACCGCTTCGTCACATACGAAACGATATAGAGAAATGGGATGCGCACATCTGTGCGACGTATTCAGTAACATAATTATACCTGTTCGTCGGACGTGTGTGCGTACCTAGCTGTGTATATAATATATATCTATGCTAAGACTAAACCTATGCTAAGACTACATATGTGATAAAACTACACCTGTGATAAGACCATACCTGTGCTAAGTTTACACCAGAGTTAAGACTATACCTGCGTATATAATATACACCGGAGCTAAGGCTACACCTGAGCCAAGACTATGCCACTGATAAGACTATACCTCTGATATGGCTATACCTATGATAGAACCATACCTGTGATGAGACCTACACCTGTGATAAAACCATACCTGTGATAAAACCATATCTGTGACAACACTATACCTGAGCTAAGACCTACACCTGCGATGATGTGACAATACCTGCGATAAACACCACACCTGTTATTATAAGACCACACCTGCGCCAGTGCCGTCGAATCCTTCGTGCATCCGTCGAGTAGGTAGGCGCCGAGCGTCACGTTCGGAAGCAGCTCCGGATCGGCGTTAATCTGCTCGACGGCGAACAGGAACGCCCAGACGAACTGGAAGTTGAAGTTGTTGTTGCCGACGCCGCAGAAGTCGGTCGCATCGTACTGCGACATGGAGATGACGGCGCCGAGGTAGACGTCGCCGGGTACGACGAGCCGGTAGTCGGGTAGGTTGGGCACGAGCAGCGCCGTCGCCGTGCCGACGAGTAGCGCGTGGAGGACGCTCGGCGACGTCGTCATTGTCGGTGGCGGCGCGACGGGGCGGTGCGGGAGGGTGACGACGCGTCGGCGCTGGAGCTGCTGCTGATGTGTCGCTGAGTGCTCGCCGCGGTGCGTGAGGGAGGGGGAGAAGGGGAGGGAGTGATGGAGGGAGTGTGCGC
>NW_014581664.1:8745-10057 GCF_000485595.1 Priapulus caudatus
CCAAATTCTTAATGTTTCTATACTATCTTTCACCTAGTATTATTGCTACGGAATTTACAAAAAACTGTCGGCAATAATACTAGGTAAAAGAGAGTATAGAAACATTAAGAATTTGGTAGTAAATCGATTTCGTAGTTATTTAGCATTATATTTTATTGAAACGCTTCAAGTGCCTGTGCTAGATGTCTGTGATAGCAGATATGGACGCAAGAAACATTATTATTATTATAATATTATTATTATTACTATTATTATGTTTGGTAGTAGCAGTAGTAGTAGGAGTAGTAGCGTACTGCTACTGCTGATACTACTACTACAGTATTGCAAGCTTTTCTTTGACAAAATTACTCCCCACAGTATCACTTTAGCTTTGAAAGATTCTAGTCGATGTGCATCCATTGTGATATTGATATTTTTTCTGGATGCTATAGATGTTCTGTAACGTACGCTACGGTTATTGCTATCCTACTCTATCGGGATTAGTGCCATCCTAGTCATATGGTGTAGGCCCTATACTGATAGTTATATTTCCATTCTGGTGATAGCTAAAATGTGTTCGTTTCATAGCAAGATTGAATTAATATAGTAGCTACATGATATCCGTGGTCGAATGGGTATCCATGGTTAAGGAGCTAAATAACTTATATATAGTACTATATATACTTATATATAAAGGTTATATTTAGCTCCTTGTCCATGGCGACACAAGCACGCGCCAACGGACTTGCGTCGATCGCTTTTGTCGTGAGATTGCATGAGGCGGCGTCCCCTGCTGACAAAAATCTATAGTGTAAACGTCGCTTTACATTGATGTTACGGTTTCTCAATACAAAGTCGGCGACGTGTGGTGAGAAGCGCGTGTTTCTGCGTCATTTGCCCTATTCATCAACCAGCGCGCAATGCGTGCTTATTGGATAGAATCTTTCATTATGCAAGGATCCTATTTGGATGTACATGGATGCACAATGGATGCACATCAGCTGCATGGATTTAAAACTGGTTAAATAAATAAAAACGGTCCCTTTGGATTTTAGCTGGCTTTTATGGTACGAACTTACCACGAGCGTCTAAACTCATAGCAGGAGGGGGTGGCTAACTCTTCAATATTCGGTGGGAGGCAAACCCATACGTTGGTTGTGTGAGCGCACGTACAGTACACACGCGCTCTCACGCACACACACACACACACACACACACACACACACACACACACACACACACACACACACACACACACACACACACACACACACACACACACACACACACACACACACACACACACACACACACACATCACACACACACACAC
>NW_014581665.1:0-9242 GCF_000485595.1 Priapulus caudatus
CTGTCCATTCATCCGTCCGTCCGTCCATTCATCCGTCCATCCGCCCGTCCGTCCGTTCATCTGTCCATTCATCCGTCCGTCCGTCCATTCATCCGTCCATCCGCCCGCCCGTCCGTCCATCCGTCCGTCCATCAGTCTATCCGTCCATTCATCCGTCAGTCCGTCAATCCATCCGTCCATTCATCAGTCCGTCCGTCCATCCGTCCATTCATCCGTCCGTCCGTCCATTCATCCGTCTATTCATCTGTCCGTCCGTCCGTCCGTCCATTCGTCCGTCCATCCGTCCGTCCGTCCGTTCATCCGTCCATTCATCAGTCCGTCCGTCCATCCGTCCATTCATCCGTCCGTCCGTCCATTCATCCGTCTATTCATCTGTCCGTCCGTCCGTCCGTCCATTNCTCTCTTCTCTCTCTTCTCTCCGAGCTTTGTCAGAGCTTTGCGAGCAGAGAGAGAGAGAGACACGAGAACGATGGCTATTATAGCCATATATAATATATATACGCGTATATATACGTCCGTTGTAAAAACTCGTGCAATCAACGTGTAGTTACGGCGGCTCTGTGCTCGGTGAATGTAGACCTTCCCGAAAAAAACAATGTTAAAAAACCCGGAAATATCAGTTCACTTCCGCTAGGTGCGCTGGCTGTAGACTTACAAACAACCTTGTCTGTCACGTAACCTTGCAGTGGATTCGCCAAGGCACACGCGCTGGCTGTGGAATGGCTGGCGCACTCAGCGCATATCTATCTATCTATCTANTATATATATATATATATATATATAAGAAGGATAAACGTGACAATTGAGCTCGTGACAAAGATGGGAAGCTAGTGGGTCGGTGTTAGCGTGCTGGCTGGATAACGTCGGTATATAGGAATGAGACGCGGGTAGATGTAGAATTCTAACGCCAGCAGAATCATTTATGATAGAATTATATTAAATTAGTTATTATATAAAGTAATTGAAACAACTAAGAATATGCTAAATAAGTATTACAAGTAAAATAAAATACCGTTATGATGGTAGCGTAACGAATTTTATATATGCGCCGTCGTATCCCGTCCGTCCGTCCGTCCTTCCGTCCATTCATCCGTCCGTCCGTTCGTCTTTCCGTCCATTCATCCGTCCGTCCGTCCATTCATCCGTCTATTCATCTGTCCGTCCGTCCGTCCGTCCTCCATTCGTCCGTCCATCCGTCCGTCCGTCCGTTCATCTGTCCATTCATCCGTCCGTCCGTCCATTCATCCGTCCATCCGCCGTCCGTCCGGGTTCATCTGTCCATCATCCATCCGTCCGTCCATTCAACCGTCCATCCGCCCGTCCGTCCGTCCATTCCGCCCCTCCTTCAGTCTAGCCGTCCATTCATCGTCAGTCCGTCAATCCATCGTCATTCATCGACGTCCGTCCGCATCCGTCCATTCATCCGGTCCGTCGACTCCGTCCGTCCGTCCATCCGTCCGCCCGTCAGTCTATCCGTCCATTCATCCGTCAGTCCGTCCATCCATCCGTCCATTCATCCGTCCGTCCGTCCATCCGTCCGTCCGTCCATCCGTCCATTCATCCGGCTCGTCCGTCCATCCGTCCATCCGCCCGTCCGTCCGTCCATCCGTCCGCCCGTCAGTCTATCCGTCCATTCATCCGTCAGTCCGTCCGTCTATCCGTCCATTCATCCGTCCGTCCGTCCATCCGTCCGTCCGTCCATCCGTCCATTCATCCGTCCGTCCGTCCATCCGTCCATTCATCCGTCCGTCCGTCTATGCGTTCATTCATCCGTCCGGCTATGGTCTATTGATCCGAGTATCTAGGTTTATGCGCAGTGTGTGGATATGTCAGCTATAATATATATAAGTGGAACACGCTGCTGACGTACCGATGGCAGCAGCGGCGCTCCCCCGCCGTGCGGGCCGCGCGGGGTAATAGCACGCCTTCCTGCCATCGCCGCCAGATAATTATACAGACCTTCAGTTCATTACTCGGCTCTTCCTGAGTGACCATCAGCAGCCGCGGAAGTGTCTCTGGTATCCACGCAACGGCGAGCGTCATTCGCATCATCGTCGTCACGTCGTTATGGCAACGAGTGCGAGCAATCTCTGCGACATCTCGTAGCCATCATCGTCACCGTCGTCGGCGTCATCGCCGATATGATAACGATCACGCTCATCTTCATGTCGTTAATATTGTTGCCATCATCTTCATCATCATCGTCGTATCATCATCATCGTCGTCGTCGTCATTTCTATGTGAGCTCTCGTGCACGCGTTAACAAGATAACGTGCCTACGAGCACCATCGTCGTTCATCCATTCATATTTTCAATGAGATAAAGATAGAGAGAGATATAGAGGAGATAGGGAGAGAGTATGAGAGAGCGCGAGAAAGAAGAAAGAGTGCGTGGGAGAGAGACAGCTAGAGAGAGAGAGAGAGCGTATGAGAGCGTGAGAGAAAGAAGAAAGAAGCGCGGGAAAGAGAGTGTGTGTGTGAAAGAGCGCGAGAGAGAAGAGAGAGCGCGCGGAAGTGAGAGAGCGAGAGAGAAATAGAGAGCGAAAGAGAGAAGAGGGAGAGAGATAGAGAAGAGAAAGATATATAGAGAGAGCGAGAGACAACACGAGAGATAGAGAGAGGCAGAGAGAGAGAGAAAGAAAGAATAAGAGAGCGAAAGAGATAGCGATAGATAGAGAGAGCTGGAAGGCGATAGAGAGAAAGAGAGAGAGCACGCGAGAGAGGGGGAAAGTGGACAAGAGAAGAGAGAGTGAGATAGAGGGAGAGAGGACAAGAAGAGAAAGTGAGGAGAGAGAGAGAGAGAGAGAGAGAGAGAGAGAGAGAGAAAGAGAAAGAGAGAGAGAGAAAGAAACAAAGATTGAGAGCGAGAGAGAAAGAGAGAGAGAGATAGAGAGCGAGAGAGAGACAAGGAGACTCTACTCGACACCCCGCGTCGTCTACTCCTCAGCTTCCGTCGCACGTAGCGACGTCGTCAGGCACGCGCGCACGGACCGAGTGTCGCTCGCCGCTAATTATATATAATGCTAATAAGCAGCAGCAGGAGGGGAAGAGAGAAGGACGAGAGTCGGAGGAGGAGGATGAGGAGAAGGAGGCGAGATGCGATGCTATTACCGGCGTAACTACGACTCGGTTCCTGTTGACGTCGCTCGTGGTAGCACGTGTGCCGGACGCTCTTCCGCTGTGACGCTACGCGGCGGGCGGATTAACGTTCACACACAAGCTCTCTTGCGAGGAGAGGAAATGACAGAGAGACCGCGAGAAGAGGAAAAGAGAGGAGAGAGAGAGAGCACGTGGAGAGAGGAAGAGAGAGGGGGAGAGGAAGAGAGAGAGAGAGAGCGAGCGAGGTGTGAAAGAGAGGGGTAGAGAAAGAGAGAGAGTGAAAGGAAGAATTATCGTCTCTTGAATTAGGTTCCCTTATTGTCGCCTCGTCGCTGACTTATATTGCACCTTAATACAATAGCCAACACGTACAACAATAATAACAGCTGCAGCACCACCACCAGCAGCAGCAGCAGCAACAAGCGATGATTCCTGGTCTTCGTTTGCATAGAAAGATTTCCTTGCATCTATTTACAATACTGTTGACTTGTACCTCCGGCAATATTGAGCTGCCATCTTCAATCTGATATCGTCAACAATCACACGCGACTCCATCATACGTGCAGTAAATACTCTTACGGCAAAGGCACAAGCACCCGCATAGGAATTCCATTCATGCAGATATTATTGTGTGGCTCGTGCGTTAAGAGCATCCTCTTGATTACTTTATTGAATAGGTGACGCGCACGTAGGATAAGATAATTAGTTTAACACATGCGCATGCGCGGCTGAGTGGTCATACAAGAGGTGTTATAATATAGTCACTCTCTATTATGACACTCCTGGTCGTAATACACCCCGTAGCAGCCTCTGATCATCTCTACCCGCGCGCTTGCTGATGCTGTTCTGCTAGGCGTCACCCCTCCCCCGGGTATCAATAAACAGACATGACTTGGTTTACTACATTACTACTTAACCCTTTACTTGGCTTACTATTTACTACATTACTACTACATGTACAACTACTTGCAATTTTCTCGAGAAGAATGTGCATAGAGGAACCGCGACGGCGACAACGTTACGTCACGTGCAACATAACAACTCCTCGCGCGTATAAATGTCAAAAAGTAATGTTAAGTATCAAAATAGTTTATTTGACATTTCGTGGAAAATGATCAGTTCAAACTTTGTAAAACCAAATGCCAGATCCTGTTGTTACCATGTTTGAGCTAAAACACTACAAGCAAGCCAAAACCAATTACGTCTAAAAAAACCACGCAGTTCGCAATTATTTAGTGGGGCGGTTTACCTAGGATATTCAAACCTATTGTGCCTGTTTTGATAAAAGCACCAATTTTGGCACAGATGTAGACCAATATATTATGAACAAATTTGGATGTGGAGCCATCGCCCAACTGCCGCCTGGCGGCCGTGGCGGCCATTTTCCAAAATGGCCGCCAGCAGACACTCAAAAGACACACAGAAGTGTGTAGATCAAGTTTGCTGCTGAAGGTTTTAGTGAATGTTTATTAAATGTTTTGAATCAAGACATGCCAGATAGCTCTTAGTCACATTTTGGGAGATGCTACTGATATTAATTAACATATTTAGGCTAATTGCAGATGAAATGGCGACAAGGAAACCCGTGATATCAGGCATCAAATGCTGACATTCCTTGTGAATAGGCTAGATTCATTTAAGTTCTGGAAATGTTATCTGACCTTCTTCCTCTGTCTGTCAATAGCTATTAATGGACACTGCCCACGCCAATTAAGATGCCAATTAACAAAATCATTAACACAATTAGGCTAATTACATCGATAATACAACAACAATAACAGAACCAGATAGTGATAATTATGGTGGCTTTTCTTATCAGATCAATCCTGGGCAAGTCAAATGTTATACTGCTGTGGTCAAGGGTCACTACTACATTTAATTATCATGTTAATTAACACATGGGGCGTGATGTCCTGCTTGCATTCAATGAAGACCTCAGCGATGCCCTGGCAAAGGCTTGTGAACTGGACAGAGACCTTGATGCTGTCCACCTGGCGCGTGCTGCCCAAATTGTGAGACGCCACATCATCGGAGATGCCAAGGTGTTCAACGGGTTTTCTGCAGGATGCCAACAGGACTCCGTGCCACCCATGCTGCTTGCCTTGGTCAATATAATCTTGGAAGATTCCAGTATCAAGCACCAGAGTGAAAGCACAACACCAGCGGCACTGAGCATCGCCCAGCTCCTCAAGTTCAACAGCGTTATGCACCGACGGGCCGCCACAGGCAATACGCCTAATCCAGTCAGGCACGCCACCACGCAGGAGACGCCAGTTCCAACCTACATCGGCCTAATGCTACATGCACACACGCGCAAGAGGAAGCTCGTCAACAAGCTGGCACACATGGGGATTTCTATCTCCTATGATCGGGTCCTGTCTCTTTCCACACAGCTGGGAAACAGTGCCTGCCGCATGTACCACCAGGAACAAGTAGTCCGCCCTCCAAAGATTAGAGGCAGAGTCTTCACGACTGCCGCGGTAGACAATATTGATCACAACCTAAGTTCCACCACAGCAAAACAGTCATTCCATGGGACTGCTATTTCCCTCATGCAACACCCTGCGGTCCCTGGGGCCGGCATTGACCGCAGCATAATCATCCACTATCCCCCAAAATGTGACTAAGAGCTATCTGGCATGTCTTGATTCAAAACATTCAATCAACATTAACTGAATCCTTCAGCAGCAAACTTTATCTAACTTCTGTGTGTCTTTTGGGTATCTGCTGGCGGCCATTTTGGAAAATGGCCGCCACGGCCGCCAGGGGGCAGTTGGGCGATGGCTCCACATCCAAATTTGTTCATAATATATTGGTCTACATCTGTGCCAAAATTGATGCTTTTATCAAAAAATGAACAATAGGTTAGCTTACCCGCTGTACTATAGATAGTCCGTCTGGTAAACATACACACATGCGCGCGCACACACACACATACGCGCGCACACGCACGCACGCACAAACGCTACCCTGCAACAGTAGACAGCTATATTTGAACCAGAATATTTCAAGAACATGTGCACGCATGAAAGTTCTTTTTGTTTTTCTAGAATATAGCAAAATTAGGAGCATTACCAAGGAAAAAGAAAAAGGTGAGATGAATTTTATAATTTTGTTCACCTTTCACAACTGAGTAATATAAACTTATCCTTGTGTCAACTAATGTTTCTGTACATATATACGTTTGCATACATCATTACACGGCAAGGGTGTATAATCCATCATGATACGTCGTCACACCTTGAACGTACAGGAGTATTATGTTTATCATCATGACATGAACGAATAGATATGTTTATCAAAATCACATAAACGCATAGATATGTTTATCAAAATCACATAAACGCATAGATATGTTTATCAAAACCACATAAACGCATAGATATGTTTATCAAAACCACATAAAGGTATAAATATGTTTATAAAAACCACATAAAGGTATAGATATATTCATCATCACACCGTGAACGTATAGGCATATAAATATGTTCATCGTCGCACTATGAACGTACAGGCGTATAGCTATGTTGATTCCCACACCGTGATCCTACAGACGTGTAGTTATGTTCAGCATCACACTACGAACGTATAGGCGTATAGATATGTTCATTATTACACTACGAACCTACATGCGCGTAGATATGTTCATCATTACCCAGTGAACGTACGTGTGCGTAGATATGTTCATCATTACCCAGTGAACGTACGTGTGCGTAGATATGTTCACCATTACCCAGTGAACGTACGTGTGCGTAGATATGTTTACCATTACCCAGTGAACGTACATGCGCGTAGATATGTTCATCATTACCCAGTGAACGTACATGCGCGTAGATATGTTCATCATTACCCAGTGAACGTACGTGTGCGCATATATGCGTATATAATCGTGTTTTCGTTATTTGCAATAATTATTGCTTTCGTAAATTGTAATTCTGTCCCATTATTTATTTTCGTGTTACTTACAATTATTACCTAAGCTTATTTACATTTTCCTCCACGATCTAGGGGGAAAGCTGTCTTCTTGCCCCTCTCCCCCAAAAAACTACGGACCTGATATCGACACGGACATTAGCAGACGACATAAGCGGAGCGTTTGCGTGCGCCAGAAAAAAAAGAGAAAGCGACAATGTTTGCGCTGTGTGATACGATCAGTGCACGCTCTCAACAATTCATCGTGAAGCTTACTATACCGCCGCAAGAGACAAATCTCGCGCACGAATCTTTAAGAAGTAATAACCTGCGTGTCGCATCTTAGTAGCACAATAGTTACAGCTGCCCCACGACCTGTCAGCTGAGCCGCCCCACGACCTGTCAGCTGAGCCGCCCCCCCCCAGTGGCGTAGCTAGGATTTTTTCAGTGGGGGGGCACTGGGGGGCCTTACATTTTCGTGGGGGGGCACAATATACAACTTTTCTTTGTATTATACTGTTCTAACGGCATTGTTTTTAATTCAATTTTTTTTTATCAAACATGAATTTTCAGTGGGGGGGCACCTGGGGGGGCACAGAAAATTTGTGGGGGGGCACGTGCCCCCCCAGGCCCCCCCGTAGCTACGCCCCTGCCCCCCCCCGCCATATCCAGGCCATTGCAAAATCACATTATGCTCGGCACACATCCGTAGCGTGTTTCTGTGTCTATGCTAGTGCCACGATCAAACCTCAGCTATCACGTACAGCGTACGCTGTATTAATACGATAGACGCGTGGCAGGTGTCCGCTATCGTCTTACGATGACCATCGTGTCCACTGTGCTGTAGGCCTATATAATAACACAGTATTTAAAAGCTGTATATGTAATATTTATAGTGGCCTAGTATAATAATTATATACAGCTCGGTGATCGTGTCCCCCGGGTAACGTGACGTCATACTTGACTCTCGTCTGTCGCAACGCTCGGCTGCTGCGGTGACGTGGACCTCGACGTTTCATTACCAGAGGGCGTGCCGGGCGCATCCGGGATCGTTTCGACCACGTCATTGGCGTTTTCTTCGTCGCCGGCTTTCGTGGGTCCTCCGCAACACCTATAGGTACGATAATCAAAGCTGAAGACTTGCGATATATGTAAGTACCGAGATTGAACCCAGGCAAACTGCGCCGCGCAACGTAATGCGCGGGTTCGCGTATTATCATTTGAAATAAATTTTAAGCGAATTTGTATGAGAATTTTCAATGAATAATCTAGTGTCCAATCTAGCATAAAACAGCGGGGCAAGATCGGACGATGATCAAAATGTTTGATGGTCTATAAATCGATCAATACTCACTTAAATTTAGCAAACATGGATAATTTATCCTTTTCATTGTTATTGATCAGCCAAAACTATATTTTGGAGGTAAAGTAAGTTTAGTGGATTTTACATGGTTTCTAAAAAACGTGTCCCATCTTATCCAGATCTCCCCTACCAGATGCAATATAAACGAAACCACCCCCTCCGATTCGGATTACAGGGCCGTATCTAGCGAGAGGCGGGGGCAAGGGGGGCAGTTGCCCCTCAAAATCATGTATATACATCACATCAGGGGTTAATAATGACAAATTATTTATCATAGTAATAATTTGTTATTATTAACCCCTGCTTACATGGTCAATTGCGAATTGCCCACGGTCCCCTTCCCAGAAACCTGCACGTGGCTTTGCCCCCCAGGCAAAAGAGATTATCTACACCCCTGGATGACGAACGTCTGTTTGTGTGATAAACATATAACGCACAAGAATATTGAATTTTTGATTTTTTTTTAATTTTACGCGTTTAATGAAATTGTAACTTCGTGATTGTGACAGTATTAACATGATTGTGATAATTAATAATTATATATAGCAATACGAGATTATATAACCCCATCTCTCTCACTATATTATACTCACACTATATTTATATATATTATTATAATATACTCTCACTCACCACTCCTCTCGCTCACTCTCATCTGTGCTTGCATGTGCGTCGTGCACTGCATATGCAGGAATCGCGTCGAGTCGAGTCCATTAGATGTTTTGAGACTAAATAAAATATGAGACGAGTGAATGGCCTTCAGGAAAGAGCTGCTCGGTCGTTTTACTATCGCATATAATCGGTCCCCCGCCCCGTGGCTCGCTCTGTGTGTGTGTGTGTGTGTGTGTGTGTGTGTGTGTGTGTGTGTG